>NW_027464904.1:0-135752 GCF_043290135.1 Rhipicephalus microplus
ATTCTCAGAGGAGAAAACGCCCAGCTCTCTTCTCAACCAAACTAACGCTCCGTCGATCAAAACTAGCAGCGAATACGGGCGATCTCGCAGCCACGTTTTTTTTTTTTTTACACGCACGCTGTATCCTTACACCCCGTTCCCGATGGCGCTGCTCTTTTTATGGGCTGCACAGCATGCTGCACCACTTTTCTCTTACCAACAATAACCGTTGCATCTCCCGGTGGAATGCCAATGCATGTTAATTCACTAGAACGCTTCCTCATACCAACCTCCTTTCTATCGCACACACAAACGCCCTCACGAAGGCGAGTGCGATTTAACGAGAACTATCTGGCACACTGACAAATGCGTTCGCCGAAAATTTTTCCAAGCGCGGGCAAAATATTTGGAAACGCGGTAGACGAGGAGGCGTTATACAGAGGAAACCAGCACAGCGAACACGTCAAGCGAGCCAGTCACCGGCAGCCGGGGAAAAACCTAGCCGGCGGCGCAGGCAGACGGAGCCAACGTTTCTAGAACTGCCTCGGTCGGAGCGCCAACTACGACGGGATTCGCAAGGCGGCGAACCCTTTTCTGTTTTCCTCGAGTCGCGTCGCTGAATTGCAAACAGCCGGGACCGGCTCCGTGCCCTCGGGTCGCAGGCGCGTACCCCGCGCAGACCACCGCGGACGGCTGCCAGAAAGACCCGGGAGATGGCAGCCGCCGATCTCTTGGAAGAACTAGCGCCGCCGCCAGCGAATCAGATACGAGCAAGGCCACACAGATCCGACGCACGTTGACTCGGCTCGACTCTGCACACCACGCGCGCCGAGCGTGAATGCATACGGGAAAAAGACGCGTTTTACGATGCACTCCAAGCGCCTGACGTTACGCGACTACGCAACTTTTACTGAAATGGCACAAGGTTTAACCAACGCCTCCTCTATTTAGATGCCTGCCACGTGTGAACGAAAACGACTGCCACACCCTTTCACCTTTTGTTGTCGATTACTGTCGGTCTTTTAGCGGCACTAGTGGAGGACGTTGCAACAACTTGGCATTTTGCATTGCCTTCGAAAGAGTAGTGTATAGTTGCAGACATCGAACAACTCTCGACTGACGCGCCGCTAGGGGCCACGAGTAAAAACCGCCGAGATAAAAGTGTCGGCCGCGAGCGCCACGCTCAAAACTGAAGGCAGGGCGCGACTCCGCTGGCAACACGAGCCATTCGTCAGGCATCTTAATAAAGGAGCCGTTGGTTTAACACGGACACAAGCAGACGAACGCAAATGACAACACCGTTTGCATCCGTTATGTTTACAGGGCCGACATTGGGAAACGCGAAAACAGGTGAAACGTGGCTTAGCTGCTGCTGTTTTTTTTTTTTTTTCATCTCGTTTTCCGCGCTACTTGACCGACTCGTCCGAGGCGGCAACAAAACCCATAATCGAGCTCATCCACAAGCTGGTCGCGATAGAATAGAGACATCATTACCGCGGACACGTAGTCCTTAATAAGAAAAAAAAGTCTCGTATAACTTCCCTTAGCAATGACATTGTCCCTCGCAAGCTCGAGATAATGCACATTTGCCAAAAGTGCACGGGGAGAGACAGACGGTCGGTCGCGCGCGTGCACGCCACCGACGACGGCTGCTCCCGGCGTGCTGAGCACGGCCACCCCCCCTTTCGGCCGTGTTCCCACGGACTAGGAGGAGGAGGCAACGCCAGCAGCTCGCATCCGGATGGCCGATAAGAAGGCAGCGCTGGGGAAGGAGGACAGGCCCGAGAGCGATGCAGCAGCAGCAGAACGAATACGACGCCTTCTTCCCAGGCGTGCCACGGCGAAGACGTCAGAGGAAGAGGGGACGCAAGAAGCGACCTGCGGCCACCGAGGCGAGACACGGAACGGCTGCCGCTCTTCGCCGAATGGCAGCTGCTGCTGCCACGGGGAGCAGCGGGGCGGAAAAGGAGAACGCCGCCGCCGCAGCGAGCTAGAAAAGACACCAGCGCCGAGGATTTTTTTTTTTTCGTTCGGTGCGAGCGGAGGAGAGAGAGAAAGGAGTCCCAGAATTCATCCGACTCCGGAGGATTTCCTCCCCCTTCCCCTTCCCGTTTTTCCGGCAAATCAATTACACCCTATCAAGCACCACCGCCGCTCCAAGTTTTGTTGACAGTCTCTCCTTTTCCCCATATGCGTCGTGTATCGTCTACCCTTGTCTTCCGGCGCCCGGATCGCAATGTTTACGGCCCGACGCTAAGAAAAAGGACGGAGGCAATGCGACGCCCAACGAGATTCGGAGGAGGATGGTTGCGAGATCGAGACCTCGCTGTCCTCAACGCGACGGCATACTTAACGCTCGGCACAAGGTCATAAAAAAGAAAAGAAAACGACATTCCCTTCTACCCGGAAAATAGCAGCCGTTGGGGGAGGCAGAGGAGAATCTACCGGCGGGAACCGCCCCCCGTCCGTCCGTCTCGTGTGTAAAAGGCGCGGAGGAAGCATGGAAAATCGAACTGTCGCCCCGTAAAACAAAAGCGAACCTGCCTACAGCGGGCAGGAAAAACGAAGCCCGCTCGAAAAGAAGAGGGCCGCTGGTTCGTTCACACACGCGCGGTGGTCAATACAGCGTATAGCATAGCCTATTTAGACGTGTTTCCCACTCCAATATCATACGTCTGTAAGATGTGTTCCTTCGGGCTCCTTCTTTGTGTCTGGAAGCTACGTCGCCGTAGTAACGCTTGCCGATTGGTTGCCCGCATAGCGCCACGAACGGCGCCACGTGATCTCAAAACACCGTATATTTTACAGAGCCAGCGTAGCAGCCAACATTCTGAATACGAAGAATGCCCACCGCGGTGGTCTAGTGGCTAAGGTATTCAGCTGCTGACCCGCTGGTCGCGGGATCGAATCCCGGCTGCATTTCCTATGGCGGCGGAAATGTTGTAGGCGCATGAGCATTCGGGTGCACGTTAAAGAACCCCAGGTGGTCTAAATTTCCGGAGCCCTCCACTACGGCGTATCTCATAATCATATGGTGGTTTTGGGACGATAAACCCCCCAAATCAATCAGCGTCTGGACCAGAAGACGGCGGACGGGCCCCAAACTCGGTCGTATGGCGCCGTAACGCGCACCGCAACCTTACGTTACAGAATATACTTGCCACTTCATCCAAAGCTGTGATTAACCAGCAAATACACCGAGACCCCCACGACGAAAAAAATTACGCACGCTTTTTTTAATGATTCACTGGTGCCGAACAAGCGATTTCGTGAGATACATCTTTAACATATCAACGCCGATCGAGCATTACGGAAACTTGCAACAGCATGGAAGAGAGTACGGTCATACAGTAAACGAGTGAATTATTAAAACTTTACTAATCATTCCGTTGCCTTGAAACGTTATTCCAACTTGTCGCTGACAGCACTTCACGTTGAAATGCAGATCACTTCAGGGCCTCGGCGTTTCCAACATGTGTGGCGTGATCACTCCATCAGCGAAGCGCTCAATACATGCCAAATCAAGGCAGGCAATGCACAAACCCGGGTTAAAATGAACAAGGCTTAAAAAAGTAACAGATACAATTAACAAGTAATTACATTATTAACCTAATAACGCTAAAACGTTTCGGGAACATGAGGCTATGACACCAGCGGGGCGCAAGAGAGGGGCGCCACCTGCTCGCCAAGAGTGCGAATGCCTCTCCCCCGCACCGCCTCTGCGCTGCGTCGGAACGTAACTACGTCTGGTTAGGACACCAACCTTACAGAACTCGCTGCAGACGGCGGGTACCAAAACTGCCGTAACGTGCAGGAAGTCGGTAGGGCGCCGCAAAAAAAAAAAAAAAAAATTGCCCGCAGCTTCCCTCGGGGGAACACTGAGGAGGATGCGGACCATATAATTGGTTAATGGGGTGTTAAAGTGCGACTTACTTGGGTCGATGGCTAAATTGGTTAACGTGGTTGTGAAATGGGGTGTTAAATTGCGACTTACTTGGGTCGATGGCTAAATTGGTTAACGTGGTTGTAGGAGGGGGTATGCGAAAGGGCGGCGCTGGTCGAAGGGACGTCGATCATTGTGTTTGTGGATTCGTTGGAATTCATTTCATCGCGACCTTGGACGTCGACGCGCCGTACAAACCAACCGACGAGCGGCAACTGAGCGAGCGAGCGCCGACCTTGAGTATATATACAGCACGACGGCGCATGCACTGTCAGCTGTTGAATGTTCTCGAAGCGCGACGCCACATGCGCGTCCACTGGAGAATCAGGAGAATTGTAGATGTCGAACGCGGTGTGTAGAGGAGGAAGGGTGCACAGATGGTGGAGGAGTGAAGCGCGCGCGGTGTGTAGAGGAGGAAGGGATGCACAGATGGTGGAAGAGTGGGCGACGGCGCATGCGCGCGCGTCAGCTGTCGAATGTTCTAGAAGCGGTGCGGACGGCGCACTACAAGGCGCGAGTATAAGATGCTCCGCATCTAAAAGTATCGCCGCACACGTGGTACACCAGAGTTCGCGAATCTGCCCACGATCATTCTACTCGTGCTGTGCCACGGTAACCCTGCATATGCTTACCTCAAACGCTGGCGGCATCGGTAAACGGAGCGGCGGGAAGTCGCCAAACGGGAATCGTCGTCGAGTGCCCGTGCAACGCGCTTACTCAGGTTTTACGCTAGTTGAGCTGCCACACGTTTTTCCTCGTCCGCCAGAGGCACATATTGTTCGAAGCGATTCACCTCTTCGAAGGTCGGCGGCCAACGCCGACGAGAAGAAACCCGATGAACTATTCGTTTAGAATAATGGATCGTAGAATAATGTAAATTGTGTGTATGCGTCTGAATAAACAAACCAATGAATTTATTGAATAGGCCTCTTCCGCGGTGCAATACCAAATATTGGAAAAGTACTTCTTGTCAATAACAGCGCACGTGCTAACGGTGCAATTTTTAGAGAACAGTTTCAGCCAGAAATAGCAATGACACTACACTACCTATCCTACATTAACTATTCACAAACTATCCACTATTTGTTTACTTTTTCTATTTTGGCTATTGCTTTTCTCGCTTCACCTCGCTACAATACGAGTTTCGATCGGAACTCTTACGCGGTGGTCGACAGTGTAAAATTTCACATGAACACCGAAACACAAATTCTGACAGGGACGCGACGTCTGCAAGACCTCATGAAATCCGCGCTGCCAGATAGCACCAAGAATTCACACTAAATCAGAGTCTGGTACACTTCGCTTCGCAGTGCTCAATCTGGGATTTTTGGGTACCTTCATGCGAAGATGAAACAACTTTTCGCTCAAAACCCCTTTCCCTAAGCCTCCCAAAAATTCATCAACATTCAAATCTAAAGGAAATGATAGGTACGAACTACGCGCCAGACTTCGTGTGTTTCTCATGGAATTCTATTTTACGTAGTCAGTACAACCTCACTCGGCTGTACTGACTACTAGATGGTGATGCTGGATAGCGACAATATTTATTTTCCCGATAGCTTGTTCTTTAGAACTTACTGTGGATACGAATGGAACATAGACACTGAATATGTGTCACAATGTCCAATCGCTGTGGTTCTAGATATTGTATTACAGGTGTCTCAGTCTATACTCAATTGACGGGCCACACTTCGGCATCTCTCATCTGAGTACCCCTGTTATGTAGAACGGTCGCACAGAAAATTCCGAGCAGCAAAAGCAAGACACGAAAACGACGTCTCACCGATGGCGGGCGACATGGACCTCGCCCCCGGTGGCTGGGGTCCCCCTCCGGGGCCAGGCGCCCCCGGCGAAGGCGTCGGCCGCAGCGGCGACTGCTGGGGCGCAGGCGGCGTGCCCGCGGCGCCCCGCACGGGCCCCGCTGCGGGGCTACGGGCGCCCCCGCCGTGCTCGTCCTCGGAGCCACCGCTCAGCTCCTGCGGAAACAAGAAGGAAACACGCATCAGTCTCACAGCCACCACTCACCTCTCCACATAACACCTGCACGTTCAAAGCGACATCGTCAGACTCGCGTAAAAGCTAGCGGGTCGGTTCCGGCCCAGCTGGTTACGTCAACCCACCTAATGGACAGCTGCCTGTACCAAACCTGGTTCTCAACACAAGCTGCAGAACGATATGCATGGATTAAACCAATACTGAAACACCAGTAAATCTGAAGATGGTTAGGGAGTAGTTTACGTCACTGATTGTCGTCTACGTAGGCGCCATCACGCAGCGGCGGCACTGCTCTATGACCGCGAGCAGCATGTTCCAACTTATATTGGGCGCGACTGTACGTAAAGGGGGCTGCCTGTACCATATTGACTTCATGTTTGACATGGTCGAACGTAGGTGGCGTAAACGAAGTTATGAATGCGAAAAAAGCTTTTGAATACGACAGAGCAAATGAACGACAAAATAGAATGCAAACAGCCGCAAAAGCACAGTTGGGACGTTTTCTGTACGATACATGAGAAGACTTGGGATCAGTAAATAGGTGGCACAGTAGTAAAGCTGAATATCAAAATATATTAAAAATTTAAAAGCCGTAAAATAAAATGTCCTAACCCAGGAGCATAGAGAAATATTGGCTGCATATTTGAAACACCAAGCAATACTTTCGGTAATTTATCTGCACCAACAGCTCTAACTGAAGCCTGCCTTATTGGGAGTGGTGTGTTGACAGCCAATTTTGCGTTGTATCCCTTCCGCCTCACCCGAAGAAAGCGTTTCAACATGCACCGCCGAGATCAATGCGAACCACGGGTCAAGTCTGAGCGACACAAACACACAGAATGAATCCGCCGTGTTACATACAGAGTTCTGAAACACACACACACACACACACACACACACACACACACACACACACACACACACACACACACACACACACACACACACGCGCGCGCGCGCGTGGAGCTTTTGATTCGATTGTCTCGTGAAACCAGAGGCTTTATCGCTGTCTCCGTCAAGCTGTCAGTCAACAGGCGAGAAATATATCATTCTAGGCGATCGGTCTAGATACGTGAGGTTCCGGTGCACCGGAGATGTCGCGCTCCAGAATCTCCCCCCCCCCCCCCCCAAAAAAAAAAAAAAACATGGAACTCGTGAATGCGCCAAAAGAAAACGTAGCACGTTCGGTCCACGTCGACGACGCAGCGTGCATTCAATATAAATTTACGCAACGTGAGAAGGGTCCGAACGTAGAGATCCAGAACGTCTCCTATTATTTGTTGTTGTCACTCGTCCATTTCGAAACCCATTTCTGTGGACAAGGCGCATCGCACTTTGGCAGTTCTTGCTCTTACGCCGCGCAGCATCGCCCCCCGCAAGTACAAACAAACAAGCACGCGCACCACCGCTCACCCATTTCACGCCTGGACGCGCTTTTCCCATCGCTCGAACACCTGTCCGGCGGCCAGCGAACCGTCCCGATCAAAACAGACGGCGTGGTTAAAAGAGTAAACGAAGAAAAGCGCATAATAAACACGACCGACGACGGCAGCGGGGAAAGCCCCATAACGCCGCATTCTCAATCAGGAAACGACTTCCCAATTACGTCATCGAGAGCTGCTGCTGCCGCTGGTGTGGAGGGGGGGGGGTGAATTCTTCAAACGCTCAGGGCACGCACGCCGTGGCACACAGACGTCGTCTCGCGGTGGCCGAACACGAAAAAATAACAACCCAGATGCCCGTATCCGCTCAGCGGTCGAGCTCCGCCCTCATAAGAACGCGCCAACCACAAGGAAGCAAAACAAAATCACAGCGCGAGCGCACACACACAGATACCCGAGCAGAGTCATAAAAAAACAACTAAAAGGCAGTAGAACGCAAGCAAAGAAGAGCAAGAAAGACATGCCCGCCGCTCACGACAAGAGCACAGACTGATGCAGAAGAGAGAAGAACGCATGAAAGGAAAAAAAAAAACAACTACAAAACATCGACAAAGAAGTGGGTCTTCCGTGCTCCGGAGGAGGAAACGGACGCAGCGCGCGCATTTATTATTTCCCCATTCTTATTGTTTATTTTTTTGCTTTCTCGACCGTTACCGTACCGCGAAAGCGTCGAGCTCCCCTTCCCGAGTTCGAAGTTACTGCGTAGCCAAACCTCAACGTAACCCCTTCCTGCCGAAGCATTCATGCGCGCACGCTCAAACACCATCAGCGTCCCCTGTTCGCAGTACTCCTCCCAAACATTTTTTTTTTTGTTGTTGTTGCTGTTCAGGCTTCGCACTCCCGTATCTCGGCAGCGCGCTCGTAAATGATCTATCTGCCCATTCGCTATTTTCGGATGCGGCCAGCCGCTCTGGCGTTGTTGGCTTTTTCTACCCCCCACCTTTTTTGAAACAGATAGCGACAGTGTTGTCCGTTCGTGTTTAGTTCTTTTGCCTTTGTTGCCGTCCCATCTGCACTGAACTGTTTTTTTTTTCCTGCTCACCGTCAACTCTTTTCTTTCTTTTTTTTTTTTTGCGTGTCGATCAGTTCTTTCGAGCACTCGTCCAGGCCGTCCTTCGATCCTCGGACGGCCTTGCGGAAGCCGGCGTGAAATATCAGTCGCAATGAAAACGAACCGCCGCGCAGACAAGAGAGGCAGCAGATACACAACGCCGACCAAACAACAAAGAACGGATTTGCGAGGAGGAGGAAGGGGGGGACTCCCTCAGATAGATGACAACGCGAGATCTGGCCAGTATAAACGGTCCGCACGCCTCGCTTCTTCGCAAACAGAGCTAATGATCCACCAGCACTTTCTCGGCTAAGGCAATTTGCGTCCACGCTGAGATAAAGAGGCTATCCTTCCTTTGTTTACGATCACCCATTACGAAACCACCCGGCGCAGAATCGAAACATTCTGCCGCGATGACGGCTCTTTTTTTTTTTTTTTCCCCGGAGATTGCGACACAAGATACACACAGTAGCGACAGGCTGCTGTTACACAAAACATCGCTTTCGTAAGATCAGCAGTTAGGTGCAGCGAATCTTCGCATACCGACGGTTTAAAGCAGAAAGGCAGAAGCGTCGGGAAAATAGTCTAGGTTTATATAGTCAAGAGTCCGACGGAATCCCGTCTGGTCGGGGACAAACATAGTGAAAAATAACAAATACAAAAGCGCCGAGCAAGGTGAAATACACAAAACATGAAAAGACGTTTCGGTTCCGCACACAGGAGCCTTGTTCACACTCTAGGTTTGCCGTTGTTTGAACCGCAAAAAGCTCTACTTCGTAGTGTTCGATTGATTGGATATCCATCCACAAGCTAGCACGTGAGCCCGACGAACCAGCTAAGAACGGTTTCTCCGAACACTTATTTTTAAAAGTTCCGCCACGGCCTACACCAACAGACCACTAACATCAGAATACATGACCCCTATTCAGGATTATTCGCATCACCCTGCCAAAAACATGCCGAGAATGCCAACACAGAAACGCACGCAAACACGCACGCGAGCGCAGACCACAAAAATCGCGATGACTGACGGTTGCTTACTGCACAGAACCCTGAAAGGCCCACCCAATGCTACAGCTCTGCGTACTCTACACATCTGGCAAATGTGAAGGGATAAAAAACAACAACAACAAAACACGACGTGGACAAGAAAGAACAGAACAAGCTCTGTTAGTCAGCATTAGTCCTCTTATCCTTGCTACTTGTACCAGGCCACACACCAACTAGCTCAAAAACGCGTTTTATTACCGGGCGAATCGCGTGCACCAACCCCGGGGGGTCGAAATTATCCGGAGAACTCCTCGCAGTACGGCGTCTCTCGTGGCCCGCGTTGCTTTGGGGCGTGCAAACCACACAAGACCCGAGCTGAAAAGGCGCGCCCGTTCCCGTCCCCTGCGGCGCTCTCGCGCCCAAACACACCGCGTGAGAACGCGCCTCACTCGGGAAAATGCCAACGCCGTCCACGCACCGGGCAACGTGACACGCCCTGCCACCAATCTGTCAAACCAAAGCACACAACTACCTTCTCGGGACAGGGTCGCTCACGGCAGAGCACGTGAGTGTACACGGAGTGTCGGCGTCCTTGGGAGCCAGAATAGATAGGAAACTGGTTGCGACTATATAGTGTGTGTGTAGACAGCTAAAGATGTCACGTATTGCATGATTCAAACGAATTAAAGTGAAATATTGACTGCTGGCTGTCACGCTGTTTCAAAGAGGATGCAAATGGATTTCATCACCATCACCACCACCGCGCGCCATGTACGTACAAACAACATATCTCTTTCGGAAAGCGATGCCAGTAGTTCCAGCAGCCATTCCGGCAAGCACGCTTTCAGGAAGGAACGCGCTTACATAATGGCAGAAAGGGTGGATTGGGGGGGGGGGGGGGGGGGCTGAAAAAAGCAACATACGCCATGCCATTTCTGCTTACATAAGAGACACCGTCGGTTAGTGGCATTTTGAGTGCGAACGGGGAGTGGGAAAAAAAAAATATAACAGATAACTTCGCCAGGCCAGCGACTCGGGCATGACCCGCTTCCTCCGCTTGCGTAACGGCACGAGGAGTGCCAAGCTGCCACAGTACTTGGCGCAGTAACACAAGTGCATATGAAGCCCTCTTTATTGGCACAGAGACTTGCCCGCGAATGTAACGCCCCGTTTCTATTCCTTCGTCACGTCAAGCAGAAAAAGGAACAAACCAAGTGGGCGGCGTACTTCTCGAGTCACCGAACTGGAGCCACCTCATTGATAAACATCTTTTGACGGGTTTCGGAAGAACATCCAAAAGAGCGAGCGAGATCATTCGAGCCTCGACGTCACCAAATCACATTTCGGCTGGGAGAGAGCCACGACTGAGCGTAACCCGTCAGCGTAGATTCGGATTTGCTCCCAAGACACTGCCCCGTGCACATGGTGGAAGCTTAGAGAAGGCACTGCGACGCCGCCCGACAGTCAGGACCACGGCGATTCATCTAGGCAACAAGCTTTTTTTCTAAACAACCCCGAAATATCGTGAACTTGGTGCACGGATAGATACGTTTAAAAAAGAAGTAATTATAAACTGCTGCACTAATGCCAAAAATGAAACTATTTTTTAACGTGGGCAACAATCCGTTTGACACGTAGAGAGAGACGACTTTACGAACAGGTCAGCACGTGATCACGTTGTGAAATGTCCCATCAGTAATTAACGTTTCTACCTGGGTCCGATCGAGTGCATTCAATTACGACAAAAGCACAACGACTTCGCGTTACTACAAAAGCACAATGTGCAGGCCGCCCAAATATCCCGAAGCTCACCATCGTATTCAACGCCGGACCGCAGCTGGGGGAGGACGTGTCGAGAGGAGAGTACGTGTTAGTACAAGGACCAGCAATTCCATTCAACTTCCCACTTCCTATCTTCCCCGGAAAACCTCATGCACGGGCGAGTGCTGTCGCATTGAAAGAATCCCGCATCAGAATGTTAAAGGTACTCGTATTCAAATCGACTGGGCGGGCGCGCGCGCTACGCTAACAAATCGGTAAGTAACTGCGCAATCTAACGACCAGAGAAACCTCCTCTTTCCGCCACCGAAGAAAGGGCTGCGCAAACACGTCCGAATTCCCAAAGAGTTCCGTGTCATACATGTATATCCACCGAACCACCAACGAGGTGTATATATGGGCAGTAAACAGACCCGAAAAAGACGCTGGGGGCGACAAGTGCTTTACTACCGAGGAATGAACGAAGAAAGGAAAACGCCACGCGTCCCTGCGCGGCAATTAAACGCGCGCGTCCAATTAGCGGAAAAGCGACGAGCTCCTTCGCAGGCGCCAATTAGGGAAGCGGCTCAATGCGCCCCATTAATTAGCCAGCGCGACCGCGCTTTCACCGCCGATACGTTCTTGGAAAAGGCGACATACGCGTGGGGAGGGGACGCGCGCTAAACCTGATCCCCCCCCCCCCCCCCCAACGACAACACCCACAACTCTCGATTTCATCGGTCTGTCGTACTAGGACAAAACGTGTCTACAGTCTTGTCACCGTAGTATAATCCTGTCAACTATGTCGACGCGGCTGAGGCTCCGACACGGTACAAATTGGCACCCTTGCTACGTGGACAGCCCTCGTATACGCGTTAATTCATCTTGCTCAGCAACGACGAAGCAAGCGGTCTGAGCGTGCATGAGAGAAGTGGCGGACATCTACGCCAGCTTCCCTTTCTTTCCTCTGACGTACACACTCGACAGCCGTTATCGAGCACGAACAACTCCCAATATAATACGCCTGGCCGCTTCCTCGATGGAAAGAAGGCACTCACGGCGACGGAACGGAAACGCGGAGATTCGCTCCGCGTCTTCACGGTGACTACTCCGATACAGCCGACGCTCACATCACTAGCGGCGCTACCGCTACGCTCCAGTTGTGGACTAGACGCGGTGCATCTCCCCTCCGAACCACCACGGACGCGTAGGACTGGGAAAAAAAAAAACAAAACAAACCGATCGGGCCAGACCCACCAACATATGTGAGGCATTGGTCTATGCCACTCTCGCGCATTTTTTGAATGCTTGTAAAATTACGTCAGCCGGCGTAAAGTTGCGCCGAAGCGGTTAAGATGCGCAAGCGAATAAAGCTAGACGGTATAACTTTCAGGCCTGGATATTCCTGGCAATTTGGGAGCGTCATCGAACAAATATCGATAGAGTTGTTTCAATCAATCAAACATGACCGCTCACCAATTCCCTTAGGAGAGGAGCAGCACGCGTGCAACAAGCTACAAGACCGCGCCATGCGTGCCACACTCGGCCGGGGCACATAAACCACGTAGTCGCACTGTCCCTAGAAAATCCCCAGTTCACTGTTTCAGTTGCTAGGCTGCTTTCTTCCCCTCGTGTGCTGCGATTGTTGGCTGCTCAAGTATTAGGAACAAATCAAACAGATAACCTTAGCGGCTAAAGCTGAACAGCACACACTATGGTAAGAGGTGCCCGAGACGAGTGGCGAGACGGCCGTTGTGCCAAGCTGCCAGAGAAAGACGAGCTCGGACGGCGGAGTACTTGTGCAACGGAGACCGGATGCTAGCGGCGAAAGAAGCACGCCCAGAGTCGACGACGATGAAAGGGAAGTCTCGCAGGAGCTGGCCCGGAGTCCCTTTAAGTAAGGCGGCACAGAAAGGGTGAAGCCAATAGAGAGCAGCGCGCGAAGGAACTCCCAAGAAAGGCAGGATGCTGGAAAAGACGTCTCTCTATCGAGCAGTAGCAGCTTCATCTAGCGGAGAAGCGCACGACGCTTGGAGGCGGCAGACGAGGAGGAGGCGCTAGCTTCAACCGCGGCGCGAGTTAAAACACACAGACACACAGACACACACACACACACACACACACACACACACTGTCCAACACGGCTACCTTAAGTTGTGGCGACTGTCACGCACTGCCAAAACACAAGAGCGCAGACACCTGAAATGGTAATTTTTCGCTCTGTACGCCAAGTCAAAAACAAATTCAGGAGAGGGAGGTGGGAGGTGCCACTTCCTGCTTACGCCAGTGCCGTTGATTGATTGATATGTGGGGTTTAACGTCCCAAAACCTCTATATGATTATGAGAGACGCCATAGTGGAGGGCTCCGGAAATTTCGACCACCTGGGGTTCTTTAACGTGCACCCAAATCTGAGCACACGGGCCTACGACATTTCCGCCTCCATCGGAAATGCAGCCGCCGCAGCCGGGATTCGAACCCGCGCCCTGCGGGTCAGCAGCCGAGTACCTTAGCCACTAGACCACCGCGGCGGGGCTACGCCAGTGCCGTGTGACAAGGGTAGCCACAGTTTCGATACCGATCCAAAGTAGTGTTGTTAGTTTTCGCATTACACATCATCCACGAATCATCAAAAACAAAACTAAAATAAAAAAGATGACGCAACCACTATCCTTGATTTTGGTCAACGAATGTCGCCAACGAAGGGCTTCTTGTTATTGCATTCTGCTACATGATAGGCCATGCTGGCTACAGTGACAACAGAAAATAAGACACGGTCGCACTTTGCGCTGTGTTGTGTCGAGTGAACCTGTCGCGCTATTGTGACACGTCGTTCCTGTTTTTAGCGTGCGATACTTTAGCGTAAGGTGCCAAAAAGCATAGTTCCCTATCAGTACACTAGAGGGAACGCTGACGCTAGTGTCTATGAGAGCTGCGACGCACGGCACTTCAGCCAACGTGGGAATTATGGGTAGTACACAAATTTGCGTAATTTTCATACTTCCAGATCCGTTTGGCTTTGCGTGGCTTGGAGCGGCTTTGTCACAAAACGATAATCGGCAAATGTTTAGCAGTGAACGCTTCATCCCCTTTAACCTTTTAGGCTCACCAATTCAAATCGGACAAGAAGGGCATAGCGTTTTTTTTTTTACTCGAAACAAAACTAAGCCAGCAATTAACAAGGGCACACGTGCCTTCGAAGCCCACAAGCACGAAGCCTAGGCAAATCTGTGTACTGCCCATCATTCTCACGGTAGATCAACGATCGCAGCGCGCGAGTCCCCTCTAATAAACTTTAGAAAACTCCGTGCCTGGCAGTGCCGCTCGCACCTCGGCGTTCCGCGTGCACGGGTGTATTCCCGTGGATGACGTCGTGTACCGTCGCCCCGCCGAAGCGAATCCCAGGGGCGACGTAGAAACGCGCACGTGGTTGATGAGATCCGGCACTTTCAAACTTGCCTGCTCGTTCGGAAAGCGATATCAAGGCGGACACGTTTATGGTAGCGCGGCGTAGCAGAACGCAAGCAGGACATAAAGCTCGGAATTATTTTAACTTTTGTGCCATGATCGATGCATCGCAACGAAAACAGCACAAAAAAATTAAAGCAACCCACACAACTCAAAGTACGTCCGCCTGCCTGTTTTAAAATATTTCCCGTGTAGCGACAATAAACTACGCGGCCAAAAAAAAAAAAAAGTTACGCGTAAAGATTTATGAAGCACGAAGAGCAAGGCACCGAATCGGATAACGCGAGAAAACAATGAAAAAGAACGAAAAAAAAAACAATAAAGAGAACGCAACGCAAGCGAAAAGGGTACTTCAGAACATTCTTAATCCAAACGCGAGAAACAAGTCCTAAACCAGAAACGACCACGCATATGCGGTTGAGTATATGCACGACTTCTCTATTTATCCGAGTGGGAGATGTTCGCCTATGGAAGGAAATTAAGACGACGACGACAACGCCGTCAAAGTTGACAGGAAGAGCACGACGACCCCAGGTGTCAGTACAGAAGCCCTCGGACGACCAGTTTCTCGGCTGCCTCCCAGCGAACCTTCAAGTAGACTTGATCTACTTTCACAAGCGTGCGACCGATTACATCTATCCCTCTTCCAAATTGCAGGGTAGTAAACAGAACGTGCTTTCAGGTTCTGGCTAACCGCCGTGCCTTCTATTGTTTCTCTTTCTCTCCCCCTTATCTAGCCGGGACACGCCGATCGAAATCAGCAGACATTATATATTTTCACTACAGCGCGAAAACTAAATGATATGATAAATGCCCACATAGATTGATAGACGATTGTTCATAAAGATCAGAGACGAAAACGCCGTTAGACTTGGAATCATTCATTTCTTAGGGGTCGGACAGCAGGGGGGGGGGGGGGGGTTCTTCCACTACAAGTCCTGTTTAACATTTTATCTGCTTAACTATGCTGTAAACCTCACGCAACAAAAAGTGAGGCCAAATCTACAGAAGCGCTCGCGCTGTTCCCCGCGATTCACTGAGGAAGTTTCTTCACTCTGCAGATGTTGGATATTTATTTAAAGGGGCCCTGAAACACTTTTTTGAGTAACCATGGAATTAATTCACTGGAAAAGCATATTACCTCACAAATTCAACGACGCAAAAATTTTAAAAATACGTCCAGTATGAGCGGAGTTACAAAGATTTGTCACACGCTGCAATTACATTCTCTCTTCTCTCGTCCCGACGAAAGCACTCGAAGCTATAGAAATAGAGCAGGGAGGGACGGGAGGGGCAAACAGAAAACGTCACTCGCGCCTCCTGACCTTCAGCACCCCTTTTTTTTTTCTTTGAATACGCGGCTTTGTCAGTGCGATCGCGCGCGCACCCGTAGACAAGTGACGGCCTCTCGCGGCGACCTTTGTAACAACCGAACGCGCCATGTTCAAATCAGCCAATGGCTGATAGATGGGTTTACTACGAAATATTTTTTGGGCTTATTCAGTGATTTGTTGAGAGGAGACAATGCTTTTTTTAGCTGACTTTGATAATTTATTGTGACCTTCAGGTCCTATGCTCTGCTATATTATTTGGCTCGCGTGTTGTCGGGAGCTTCTACTACCGATCGGCATCGTTTTCTGACCATGCTCAAAAAGTGTAGCTAGGCCCCTTTATGTTTTGCGCGGGAAATTTCATTCCGAACCATTGGAATTATTATGAAGCAATAAATGAACAAATATGAAATGAAGGGTTGATCCACCTATTTGTTCCGATTGCATAGAACATTGAGCCTACATTGAACAGAATCATTTTACGCCTCAGAAGGTTGCAAGCTGGTCAGTAGGCAAGCTCGACTACACACAGCAGAGACATATTCTGCTTAATACTCCCTACGCATGCATTTGATAAGCTTCGGCAGCACCCGAGAAAGGTCAGGAATGTTAATCAAGCACAAGCTCGGCTGGCGACCCTACACGAGGGAAGATATTATGTAAGACTGAAGCAAAATGACAAAAGTAGATAATTAACAGTCAGTGCTATGACAGAGAACACGAAAATACGCAGGTAGTTAAGAAATGCTCGTGAATTCCGTACGAACTGAAGTAACACAACGGAACTATCGTGGTATTTTGTACATGCAAAGCTAACTGTAGGTAGTAGATGCATCAACAAAACTTAAAAAAAAAAACCCTGAAGATAGTACATGACTCAAGAAAACTTAATCTGGATCGTCAAACCTGGACACATTTTGGCACAAAACGAACGCAACAGGCGTGTAATATACAATGTTTCAGCATCATGATAATCATATAATTAAGATGACATTGACCACAAAAAAAAGGGCAGGGGGTACGAAAAACGACGTTTAGGCTCCCTTCCCTTAACGGGAGCATTTGTTCTCCATGAAAGCGAAGACGAGACACTTAACCCTAGTGAAACGATCCAGGATATAACGAAATATCGGTTATAACAAAATAAACAAAAAATAGACTTGCAACAAATGGTGTTAGTAATATACTTTCAAAACGAATTTTCGTATACAACTCACCTAACTTATTTTCGTGTAAGATGCAAGTGTGTCATATTGAAGTATGAGTGTGTTTACGGACTCTTAAAATATAAATGTAACGCAAGCATATGGCTCAGATAAGAGGGACGGTTCATTCTGACGTAAGACTGACGTCAGCTGCAGGCTCACATGCGAGAATTGTCCACCTCAAACAACATTTGAATTTTTGTGTGTGTTTCACACACACAAAAATGTGTGGCGTGCTGAAATGTGTGGCGTGCTGAGTATGTAACCACCACCACCCCTTCAGGGTCTCTCTCTTTTTGTGGAAGAGAGGTGGGCTCATAGTCCAACAGTAACACAACACCCACGTAGGAAGGAGCACGCAAAATGATGGCGCTCACGCCATAATGTGCCGGGTGTTTTCCGACAACTTTCGAGACTAAAGTCACGTACGACGCACGCAACCAGTGAGAAACGAAACCAAAACCGGTTAACACGCTCTTAGGGTACGATAAACTAGAGATACCCACACGGGCACTGACCGTCAATATGTGTTTATACCAGGTCTATCATTTTCATTTATCGCGGAAAAACGGCGAGAAAATGTCTACACCTTTGAAGAGAAGCTCATCGGAAAAAGTGTGCAGGTGTATCGGTCTTTTGTTACTACCTATGATGCATCTGTGGTGTCCATGCCCCGAAAACAAAACAGTTATGTTTTGATTGATATGTAGAGTTTAACGTCCCAAAACCACCATATGATTATGAGAGACGCCGTAGTCGAGGGCTCCGAAAATTTCGACCACCTGGGGTTGTTTAACGTGCACCCAAATCTGAGCACACGAGCCTACAACATTTCCGCCTCCACCGGAAATGAAGCCGCCGCAGCCGGGATTCGAACCCGCGACCTGCGGGTCAGCAGCCGAGTACCTTAGCCACTAGAACACCGCGGCGGGGCAACAGTTATGTTTTCACAGTTCCCAAAAATTTATGTCTGCTATTATTAGGAGTAATAATAGTAGTAGCCGCAGTAGTAGTAGATAGAAGAAGGGAAATGTCCAATTTCTCGCTGAGCTTCGAGTTAAAGTGCAATATGCAACCAGCACTCAATATATATATACACTTCGGCTGGTGCTTGAGCATATGACCGCCCTTCAGGAAACCTCCTTCCACTCCTCGTAGAATTCTAAGCGAATAGAGCTTTCGTAAAGCGTGGACTTTTCCGAAACGCTTCTAAACACATGGGACTCGTCGAGTGGCGCTGCAATCGCTCCGACTCGGCCATGACCGACCCGCATACTTCGGGCGTATCCACGTCAATGCGTTTGCACGATCCGCATGCTGCGGTTAGTAACGCAAGACAAGTAGGATAACAAAGGAATATCGAGGCAAATCCCAAATACGCGAAAATCTTACATCCGCGGTTCTCGTATTCATGAGCGCCTTTTAAGCGGGCAAGGTCGGCGCAAACGCAAGACTGAAAACAAGGCGGAATAATGAATACATCACACGAACTGAATCAACAAACTGCCACGCGTGCACATCCTTAGTGACAAAAAACAAACGGCTGGTAGTTAATTTGACCGAACTAACGATTAACACAGTCCAGTAGCAACCAACGAAAATCCATCAGAGCCGTTCAACCACGATACACCACTAAATTAACCATTCGCTTATCAGAGCAAGAAATAATCCCGACACAGGGGAGCTCATAAACGCGGTAAAGAAACATACAAACAACGAAACAAACTGACATGTAAACAGAGCAGAATCGATAAGAGAAGACACGGAGCACGCTTTTTGGTTATGAAATAGGCAGAAACGAAAGCAAATACAACAACTCACCACTTGGCCTCTGCGAACGAACCCATCGCCGTAGGGACGGCTACGCGCGAACGCCGTCGCAGAGGACGGAGGAACGCCGCCTATTCCGGGCAGCACGGAGAAGGGTAGGACGCGCCGGTACTCCAGACAGGACATCAAAACGGCCGGAAGAAACGCGCTAAACAAACTAGAAAAAATCGCAACAGAGTTCACACTCCGGCGGTGTAGTTACGAGGGATAAAAAGCAAAAAAAAAATAAGATCCTCGCTGCACAAACAACGCGGCGACGCAAAGGGCCGCCGTCCTCGAGCAAAGATCGGGCGCGCCGCACCGCCGCCGACGACGAGGCCGCGCACACAGCACCGCGGCAGAACGGACAGCGCCGGAAGGGCGCCGCCATCACAATCGCGAGTGGAGAGAGCAGCCTGAGGGCGGCGCTGGAGTCGAGGCATTTTCCGCCTACCCTCGCTCTCTGCCGCTTCCAGATGGCGCTGGGCAAGCAGCAGATTCAGCGACCTGAAGGTACGCCCGCTCCCTCTACGTCCAACCCGAGCGAGAACTGCTCCAACCCGTCGAAACGGAAATCGCAGAGGAGGAAAATGAAGAGAAATAAACTCAATAGACAAAATGGGGAGAGAAATAAACGAAGGGAGAGTTGCGTATTAAAATAGGGGTAGAAATTCCCTCGGGTTAATGCGGAATATTCGCCCGTGGATCAGACTTGGCACAAGCTCGGCGAATAGAGCGAAGTTCGATGCAGAAACACGACGATCCATACCGACAGCGCGGAGTTGAATGAGGAGAGAAGTAAGCAAACAGCACACGCGTCGCCTTCTTATAAATATGCTAAAACTTTCTCGAGCACCGCAGCAAACTATACTACGCTTCCACGACAGAAAAGGACCACCGACGAAAGGGAATACGGGAAAAAGGACAGCAGACGTCCAAGCAAGCGAGACGAAAAAAGAAAAGCAAATAGCTGGCTAGACAAAAGGCACGGCGCGCACGCATCAGCGGAGCAGCAGCACACGTACGTTGGGGCGACGGCGCCACGTGCCGCAGAAGTCCAGTTCGACCCGACGTCGCGCCGTCTCGTACATGACGCGTGGTCGTCGGCTGCCGTCTCACGGCGGTCTCCTTCCCGGGCAGCGAGCACGTTCGGCGGCCATGTTTGGTGGGGGTTCCTCGGTGTCGGCGTTTCGCCGGCGGCTTGCTGGCAGCAGCGCCGGCGAGGCCAGGCAGGCAGCCCCTCCGCGCTCTTTCGTCGTCGCTAACGCGCGCTCTCGCCTGCTGCCGGCGGCTGGCTGGCCTGCTCGGGCGAAATGTGTGCGCGTTGCCGGCGCGCCAGGCAGCTCCCCTCGTTGCTGCGGCGGCGGTCGCTGCTGCCGCTTGCGCCGCGCTTCTCTCCCGTTCGTTCGTTCGCTGGCGTGCTTTTTTTCCCCGTCGAGGGAGGAACACACGCTCGCGGTTGGTTCGCGACGTCGACAAGCAGGCCCTCGTGCCCGCAACCCAGTCGTCCCTTTCTCTTCGCTTCCATCGCTCCCTCTCACAACAATGCACTACACAGTCCCCGCGCGCTGTCTGTCCAAACTAGGGATGGAAAAGTGTAACCAACTTACACAGCGAATGCTGAATAACGAGAAAAAATTTTTCAAGCACGTGAAGAAACCTCCACCTACAACGGATGCAAAATGTTCGACTGGGAAAAACATCCTCCAAGCGCACTCGAAGCACGTGCGCCAGGGAAGGGCGTTCGTTCACCTTCGAAGGGGGACGCCCGTCAAATGCCGTCTAGCGCGCTACAGTAGCGAGAATAGAGAAAAGAAAGCAAAACAGAAGTGAGGGGGGAAGTCCACACGGTCGGGGGATCATAAAGAGACAATGAGCGCGAAAGTTGATCGCCTGCCAGCACGCACCGTCACGCCGCACCGAGGAGAGACGCGCGCCGCCGCACCGTATACTACTAACTAATCACATACAAAAAAAAAACACGAAAGACACAGCACGACTGAACCACTACTACCGTGGCAGGGCGCGCGCGATGAATGAAAAGGAAAGAGTAGCGACCCCCCCGCGCGCGCCTTTCGTCCTCCTCTATCACGTATTTATATCGCGACGAGTGCACTAGAGCGAAAGCAAACACACACACACACACTGGCGGCGAAGGGCATTAAAAGGCGCCGAAAGACGGAAGTAAGAGAAAAGACGAGCGCTCACCGGTCGCTCCAATTACAAAAGGAGAGAGGTGGCCACGTTTACTCACCTACCCCGCACCACCGGGCGGAATCCGCGACGGACGGCGATACGAGACAGGGTACTACCGCACATACACGCACGCACAGGAAAGCGAGAAAAGTGAAAGCGAACGAAGCAAGCCGCCACATGAAAAATGATCGCGCCGTGCGATCTACCGAAGTGCCGCTGCTGCTGCTCCCTCCCAAAATCAAAACAAGGACGCAGCGAAAACCACGTGCGAACGAGAAGAGAGATCAAACCAAAACAATACGCCCGTGCACGACCGTTTTGTTCGATGGAAGATAAATAGTTAGAAAGGGATGAATGAAAGGCATTGTAGAAGCGAAGGCGACGACGGACGTGAATGCTAAAGATGGAACAACAACAAGGTCGAGCGATTAAATGAAAATCGCACAGAAGGGGGGAATCGATAGGAACACAAAGAAATTATAAAGTACCGGCGGCGTACAACGCGAAAAGATCTAACAGAAAACGGAAGAGGCAATAAAACGTGCCCGCCTGCTCTGCCGACCCAGCAAAGACGAGACACGGCTCGCGAAGAAAGCTGAAACATACAAGAACGAAACGAAAGACTTGGAAAGATGTAAAAGAGATGAGCTTTTCTTTTCCTTTTTGCAGAGGTCCAGGGAAATGAAACTAACGTACGCACGCGCGAAAGAACAAGCGATTCAAAATGGTTCCCACGTGAAAGAAAAAACAGAAAAGGAACAGAAGACGCGAGTGGGACGACAGGGATGAAGACGCGACGAGAGGCGGTCACTTCAAACAACAAGACGCAAACGCATGAACAAACACAAAGACTAGTGCCATTGGTAGTCGCGGCGATAAACTTGCCGTCCACAAAAAACGTAGCAAGGCGTTGGCTATTTCCAGTCAACGTGTGTGCGCGCGCGTCTTTCTATCCAACGCTGCAAATAATAATAATAGTAAAAAAAAAGATTGCGCGGGTTTCGCGCCACGGGCGCTCCCTTCTCCTCCGTAGTAGTAAAAACGGAGTAACGCACAAGCAGCGGTCGTCGCGTAGACGTCATTCATTCATTTCCAGGGAGGTTTCGTGCGAAGCACAGGGAGAGAAAAGGGGGGCGAGAAAGACGCGAGACGACCGCTTATTGGGGGGGGGGGGGGCATACAAACTAACGCACACGCCATCACGAGCGGCGCCGCTGCGCGATCGTTATCGCCGGTCTCTTCCGTAATATCAAACACACGTACACGCCCCCCCCCCTTTTTTTTTTTCTTGGCGTTCATTATTTGCTCAGCCCCCCCCCCCCCCCCGCCCGCCCTTTCTTCTCCCCGTAAGCACAGGGCGCCACCACTTTTCTTCCGGAAGCTTTCGAAAGTAATGCCCTGTCTCTCCGCTACGCGACCACCACGCACGGAGCTCGTTCATTCCGTCTATTGATCAAGGGCAATTTATAAAGGGCACACGCGTAGAGAAAAATCGGCATTCACGTACTGTTCTCGCACGAGCTACGGCGGGTCGCCCCATTGCGAAACATATTCCTACTACGCATGCCACTCGGCGAGGGAATCAATAATAATCGTTCGAGCAGCTTAAGTCATTTAGTCGATACAATTATGCCAGTACTTCCGCGGCGAACGCTGCTTACTGCCGCGACATAATGCAGAGTATATATGGCAGAACCCACTTGTTTCATCGGCAACTCAACACAACCGTACGCGCCTAGGAAGTTTGAACAGGTTTGTGTAAGAAAACGCATTGCATAAGCATTCTATCCTTAATCTGGTTCTCTCTCTTCCCGGCAGCGTGTGCGTGTGTTTTCGTAACAACTAGCGCAACGGCTGGACGAGGCCGCACAGCGCGCCCGAAAAACAGCCTCAGCCTCCACACAATCTTTCAGCTCCACGAGTTATTAGTGCGCGCCAGTTAATTGGCTTATACAAAACGTGCGCGGCACGCGATCGAGCCTTTTCAACGACGACGAAGCCAGTCAGTGCGGCGGTGCTTCCTCGATTGCAGCGGCGGCCGGTGGCGTGACTATCGCCGCCAAATTAACTCTACGTCTACGTACTACCTTTGCACTCAACTGGCAAACGATTTCTACGAAAAGGTACGAGACACGCTAGTCAGGCACGTCGTATCTGCAATATGTGCGTATGAATGGGCATTCGATTTCTGTTCGCAGCTGACTGCTCCCTCTCTTAGATACAAAGCAATGGAAGGCGACAACGAATACTGCTACATAGTGGAATGTTCATTAGGTGGAAAGTGTCGCACCCGATTCGCCACAGTTTCGAAAAACAGCGTAATTGTAGAATCGGGAGAAGCACGTGAAATCGTAAACACGAAAGTAGATATTAAGCTTTTTTGTGTGTGCGTGATCCATGAAAGAAGAAAAAAACTGCGTGTGAGTTGAAATGTGACAAGGATACACAGGTGCTGGACGTAAATTGGTCACACAATATATCGACACATCGCAATCAAACCGAAAAATAGTGCATATTCTACAAGCGCCATGGGAATGAATGTGAGCGCAACTTGGGTAAACCGCTAAATGCGACCAGCAGCGTTTACATAATGCCATCGGACGCGACAAATATGGGGATGCTATCATCTTAAAGGGGTACCCCAGTCACTGTTGCAGCAGAGAAGCTGTGCGAGCACCACTGAGTTTCAATCGTTAACGACCTCAGTTCAAACATTCACGGTCACAAGATTTCAAGTTTCCCGCTGGGCCGGGTTGGTGGAAGAAGGTTGGACAGGGGTGGAGGGCGGCACTTTGAGCGAAATGTCAGCCAACGTTGCCACTTTAAAGGTCAGATGTCGAGAAACACATAGATACTACTATCACGACGATGAATGAAACGTGGACGCCCATTCTGAAATAGGAGTTTTTGTTGCTCGGTCATGTTGTTTTGACACGTGGTGACTGCATAAGGTGCCTCACGAAAAAAGAAAAAAAAAAAAGGGGGGGGGGGGGCTAGCTCTGATTTTTTATTAAGAAAATAAATATAACACACACACACACAGAGAGGGAGAGAGAGAGATGACTAAAACAGTTAAGTGAGGGCCTGGGACGGCAGCAAAAGGCAGCACGCCGCATCGTATAGACTCTTGCTTCATTTGAACCTTCCGCCTATGACGATTAGATTCCACTTTCGGAAGCCATTCTGCAAAAAAAAAAAAAAAAGTGTCCGTGAACGAAATTCTGACAAAGGAAAACTTCGTCTTGGGACCTACATGGACTGACACCACCATTTCGTTTCGCCCTCGGTTACATCACCGGAGCTCGGTCCTGCCAACCACTCGCGTCCACAAAGCCTACAACGAGCCGTCCTTCCCGAAAGACGAACCCTGCCCACCACCCCCGCGGCGCTTCGCGACGGCAGGTGATTCCGTCTCAACGCTGCCGACTGGTATTAAAGGCAGGTGGTAAAGGTACGCCAGTCAAGCGATGAGGCTAAGCCGCAGATGTTCTCACTCGCAGCACCCAGACGCTACAGACCCTAAATTCGGTCTCTCGTGTGTCGTCGAAAGGATAGACGACACGTCAAACGAAGAAAGCCTCGCGAAGACCATCTTTCTGAACCCTGCGTTTCCCTTTGTCGAGGCGTCAACAACAGAGAGAAAGAGAGCCACAGCAGCGCTCGCAGCAGGTTCCACTGGTGCACATAACTCGCAGCGACAGGACGCCTCGAAATCCCTACACACTACTACTACAGTCGTGGTTTGCAAACACATGCACGCGACATTTTTTCATTTTTCTCCAGAAACTCAGTACAGCCGAGTTATTACGCATGAGCCACGGGTAATAAATCTGAGGGCAAAAATAAATTTCCCTAACTCAATGTGGCCTACTTGAACGCAAATTAATATTGACGAAAGAGCTTTGACGACACGGGCGTATCCTTAGCACCATCTTATGCCACATACATGGTCCTCGTTTGGGAGTGATTCTTCTCGTGAGATCGAGCGCTGTTCGGCGAACTCTCCCCCCCACCCCCCGCTCCCAGCGCCCCCTTCCACGCAGAAGGCGGCACCATGCAGTTCTGGGGAAAACGTCGCCTCCGAGTTTTGGGTAAAGCTGCGTCTCCTCCGTTGAGCAGCGGAAACTGGTCTCAGAAAAAGGACCGAAAACGTTATTTTAAGTGTGGCAGCTTGGGCTAGTTGGTATGGCATTACGATAGTTATAGCGCGAGAACAAAACGACGACACAGAGACAAGAAGGACGCGAAAGACACGAGCGCTCGTGTCTTTCATGTCCTTCTTGTCTCTGTGTCGTCGTTTTGTTCTCGCGCTATAACTATCGTTATTTTAAGGCCGTACCCAGCCCCACGTTTGGAAGCATTTTGCCCCAGCCGACTTCGTCGTGCTGGCCGGCTTTGTACAAACTATAACCTGAGATAGTAAACGTTGCTGCCTGTTGCTGTTTTGAAAACGATTGCCTCCCTATTACGCTTGCGGAAGAAGGCTGCAGCGACGTTCGTTCGGCTGTTCGCCGCTCTTGGCTACCACTGCCATCGCGACACAGCGAACTCATAAGTGGTGACAGTGGTGGGACGCGATAAAACTCACATTTATAACAACTATCAAATGGGTATCACTTTTCCTCCCTCAACGTTTTATGGATTCGGAAGTTTCCAGCAATTCGCAACAGCACTAGGGCAAATTTTCCTGAATATAAGCATTCTTCATTAACGATGATCCACATTCGATTGAGGTGAAAATGCTGTAGGTCCATGTGCTCAGATTTGGGCGCACGTTAAAGAACCCCAGGTGGTCGAAATTTCCAGAGCCCTGCACTACGACGTCTCTCACAATCATATGGTGGTTTTGGGACGTTAAACCCCACATATCAAATCATCAATCATGATCCGCATTCAGGCGAAGCACAGAAACAGCGGAAAAATTGAAAAGGAGGGAATCGATCGCAAACGCATACTCGCTATCCTCCTTGTTTTCTTTTCTTTTTTATTAATGGAAAACAGAGTCATGTTTAGTAGCACGTCTTTTGCCGAAAACACATGATTAAGGATCTGACTACAAAAAAAAAAATATTATGAACTAACACAAAGCAATTAGCTATCTTGAGAAGCATTTAGCGGAACGTTCAGAGAACGACGCGCGATATAATTTCGAGAACGAAGTTTTACTTTTCGCGAAGCCTCACGCAACACGAGCAAAACAAACACAAATTAACGACGAAAGACGGGAACAGGCATGCAATGGTGTTTCACAGAAAACGTGCGATTAATGTCACGCGACCCAGAACGCGATACGCCAGCCTCAGGACGCCGAAATATTTGAGACTTGTGGAAAGTTCAGATTGGAGAAAAGAAAAGAAATGCCGCTTCCTTGTGACGCACTAACACATATTGTCCCCAGCCATTCACGGTACAAAACCTGCCGATACAGCGTAATATAGATACTTTCCGTCAGGTATCGAATATTCTCACCGCGCGAAGAATACGGCAAAGCTTGCAGCTTTTCTCCAACCAGGCAACACCGTGATCGTCGACGGCTTTATGTCTCGCAAATATGTTCCTCATTGCCAAAACTGTTTGCTCTGTAAATACTAAAAAGCAGGTAATTTTTTTATCCCGTCACATGAGCAATAATACATATTAGCCCAGTTATTCACGCAAGACAAAGAACACGCAATAGAATGGAACACACCACATGCGATGATATGTTCCAACGTAAGCGACGCCGTCGGAAAATTGACTCGAATACCTCGATTTGGAATCGATAAAATCTGTGGCATAATTCCGATAGCCCAGAAACCATCACAACAGGTTGAATAAATAAGCAGACATCTACGATTCCCACACCAATCGCGTTATGAAGTCTTTCAAGCTAACATAACTCGGTATTCCCTCTCTCCCTCATTTCGATAGAGGTGAAATGCCAGAAGGTCCGTGTACTGTGCGACGCCAGTGTAGTTAGGGGAGGGGGGGGGGGGGCGTATACCTCAAACATTATTACAATTATCAGTTTTCTCTCTCACTCTCTCTTTTCTTAGATGTTTGGAATCACCGCCTTCCCAACCTGCCCCGCATGTTTCTTATCTATTACCACGTGCGCACACCAGTACATAATTTTCCAGCCACCACCGCTGTCAGAGAATACGTAATAAAGTACCTTGCTTTCTATATAACCACGCCAGGAATAATAGCCCCCCCTTCCCATTTTATAAAATTTTATTGTGAGCTTACTTCCGCTTGCGAGCCCACAGCGGTGAAGCCTTTGACCACCACCAGGAAGATGGGATACGTCAAGGGCTGAACTCATTACCAGTAAACACGTACCCTTCGTAGAGCATCTATCCTCCTTTGCATGTTATGACGACACAGTTTTTCATAAGTGAACATGCCCCTCCTCCTCCTCTTCAAATTTAAAATACCTCTGCATTGACTAGAGGATATTGTTCGTGGTTTCTTAGCTGCAGTGTAACGATTATTACGTAAAAGGAATTAAAATGGAATGCGAACTCACAAGTTTCAAATAACGCGCTTTCAGATACAATTTCTGAAGAGACTTTCGTCTCGCCCTCCGCTCATGGGATCTACACCCCAATCACCTCTCTCAACCCTACCTGATCTCCTTTTCTCCCTACAAAGAGCTGTTTCTTCCTATAAGGACTCACTAAGAAATTTACGGGCCAGAAATTGTTATGCTCACTTCGTCTCCATTTTCTTGTCTTTTTTTTTTCGAATGGCACGCACAGACGCTACGAAGACGTGACGACAGCAGCCCTCGCTAACACGCCAAGAATGGCACGGTGCCTTTGACGAGGATCGGTGCACCGATCGAAAACGTCAGCGAGTCTGCACGAGGCCCCTACCCGTGTTCATTCAACGCATTTGGCTCATGTAGAATAGAAGACATGAACCCCGGAGGGTCGGTAGCAGAAAGGAAAACAGAGAAACGAAGACAGAAGTGCAATATTAGGCGACGCTGCAATATTCGTGAAAAGGGAAAGAAGAAAAGAATGACTGTCAGAGTCCGAGTTGCGGAAGGGCTGGCAAAAACATCACTTCCAGCCGCGAACAAAATAGAGAGAAGGGCTGAAAATCGGAGGTCAAGACCCCGGCAGGGGCGCTCGAAAGACGAAAACTGTGCGACATTGTCCTTGACGCTTCGACAGAGGCGGTAGAAAAGCAAGTAGAAACTAAACCAACTGACAAAGAAACAACTCGGCACGCGACTCGGTTAGAGGAAACCGAGCAAAAGAAAAAAATAAAATAAGGATGTAAGCAAAATTACCCAACGAATTGCACCACACATGAAAAGAAACAAAAAAAAAAAGGGAAGCCAGCTCAAAACACGGATGCAAAACAAAAGCGAACAGGAGAGACGGCAAGGGAGGGACGCCTCTCAATCACGCCCCATCGTTCATGTCGCCACGCGATCACTACTACCGCAAAGAAACCGCGCTCCACGAATGAATGAATGAATGGACGCGTAGTAAAAGAGGCACGCACGCGCGCACACACATACACACACTGGGCATAAGGAACGATAGGAAGAAAACAAACAAAAAGAATACACGAAGCAAGGAAGAAGGAAGGCATCGGACGAGAGAGCGTGGAGAAAAATCGGACGGAAATAAAAAAACACGAGATAACAAAAAGAAAAAAAAAAGAAAGAAAGAAGGACGAAAGCCACACCGACACAGAAGTCAACGTAAATATAATAGCCGACGCACAACCGAGTTGGAAGGAAGGGGGGGGGGGGGCACAGCACGCCCGCCCTCTGCTGCCGCGCGCAGTATTCGCACGCACGCACACAGGCAGAAAGGAAACGCACGTAAAGATAAAAGACGAGGAGGGGGGGGGGGGGACACCACCTCAAAGAAAGTAGAAACACGCGCACGCACAAAGAGAGTAGCGCGCGAGCCGAACATAATAAACAGAGAAAAACGTCGTTCGAATAGAACAGCGCGACAAGTAAAAGAGAGGCCAAAGAGACAAGATGAAAAAAAAAAATGAAAAGCGCGATGCGTCAGGCCGGCGCTCGCAATAAACACAAAACGAAAGGAATGAAGGAAGGGGGCGGCACAGGCGGCTTAAAAGCGCCGAGCATTACGGAGGGTCACGCCAGAGAATGACGAGAGAGCACAGGCAACGCACAAGACACAGGCGGAGGAGCGCTCGCGGCGACTGTGGAAGACGGGGCTGCGCAGCGGTTCTCCTTAATTCGCGGCGCGTATTAGCGCTCTTTGGCGGCGGCGACGACGACGACGACGAATTCGCCGACAAGGGAACGCGGTGTGACCGGGCGCCGTGGTACGCGCTAGAGCGGCAAGCAACACCGCAGCGCCCAGCTGTTGGATTACGTCGACAGCGAGCCTGCTTAAGCTCGGGAAGTTCCCCAGAATGTGCGGATTTGCGACACGGCCCACAAACAACCTCGCGCGTGTAGACGTCCGAGAAACGCCGATTACGGAGAAGGCCAACGTTGCGAGCGAGCGTTGATCCCCTTTCCGAGTGGATTAAGGAGGAACTACTTACGTTCTACTGCGAGACAAGGGCCTTGCCGTCTTGGCAATGTATCACTCTCTCACCTTGCGCCTGCGAGTGTTTCTGATTTTGAGCCGACAGAGTGTGATGTTCTTCACTGTTTCCTTATTTACACAAAACTCGTAGCGTATACGGAATTATTGCGAGGGACATGGCATGCCAGAAAACAAAACACTTTTCTTTCACGACCTGAGGCGGCAACATTATGTCTTTGCGGTATAACGTCCGGCGCTGCCATAAGACGTGCGCGACACCGAGGCGTTTTAGCCAACGTTCCCCCGGATGAAATGACGAGAGATGGCTGAAGTCACCCTGGAGGCCTGTTAGGTCCACGTGGAGTGCGGCTTCTCGCGAAAGAACATGTGAGAAACAAACTACAAAGCTACCTAGAACATGACAAATGGGTTTAGGGACGGACGTCGGGGCATGTGGAAGAGATGAAGGGAAAAACACGGGAAATTACGAGCGCTGGATGAAGCGACTGCACCAATTAGGTCACTACGAAGCCCATGATGCTGCCCACAAAGAACGGCAAAACTCGCTCAGAAAAGCAGCGATTGCTACAAGAGCCACTCCACATCCTCATCTCTTCGTGAAAGACGGCCGTGACAGCGTTGCAAACGTTCCCTCTTATCGACAAGGAGCGAACACACAGAAGGCGCGTGCCCACCACACTGGCAGCGGAACCTCACCATCAAGTGCAAATAAACGCAACCATTCTAGGATCTAAACTAAACTATGTGACGCTGTACGCAAAGATAACAAGTATCTGTCGCTCGATACAGCCGACAGATGCGTCTGCATTAAACTTTCACCTTGAGTTAACTAGGATTCCACGTTAGACCAAGGCGAAGACAAGCCTGGCGATAACAACCAGACAGTCAGTCCAGAATCCGATGTCGGGTTACGATTCATCTGACTGATTGGCATGCCAAGCTTCAATCTTCCCGGGAGAACGTCGTCTGACACTGTCCAGGTTTGTAATCACGAATCGACTCGTTCGCGCATTGTCTGCCTGGTCTGGAACATTTATTTCGGAGCGTAATATCGCAAAAGCCTGGAACCAAGCTATCGTGCTCGCATGACTGCAGCTGAGCGCGAGTTGACGTCGTGTCTCCTCCGTCGTGTGGGAGACGCTGGTGCACATCGTGCATCGTGACTGCACGGAGCTGAATGTCCTCACGAGAACCATCAATCAGATTTCCACCAACGACGCGAAGTAGAGAGCTAGAGCCGCAATGTCTTAGCTCTGTTGTTAAACTACTATATTTCCCCCTCTACGAAACTCAGAAGGCAGTGTCTTCCTTCCAAACCAAGGCCCTTCGTCCACCCACATTCTGCAACTGGGTATGCTAACTACTGTTGAGAATGGGGTGTTGCAGCCTCCCATCATTTTCATCACTGTTGCGACTTTGGCGTGACGACTGCCCTAGGCTGCAAAAAACCGGTGCGATTTGGGTAACGTAGCCCCCGGTAGCTAGAGTTGGTCTCGTGCCCGGAGCACTCATCACGGCGAGTTGAAGAGCGAAAATACTTTATATACGGTGTTTACGTGGTGCGATAGAAATGAGCTGACATGAGCAGCTCACGAATGCTGCGGCGCTCTTTAGTGCGCCGCGACCTCCCCCCTCCCCCTATTCTCTGCTCCACGGGGTAGCCAGGAGTTCACCAATCCTCCAGGACTCGCCGAGGCATTGAGATGACCCCGCTCGTGCCTTCAAAGCTCAGCCGGACACCGACGGCTTGGTTGAAAATGCGGCACGATGAACCCGTTTGGGGGGAAAAGCATCTCGTTGATGATGCCCTTGGACAGGAGAGGACAGCCAGCTGACATCTGCACGGCGTCAGAGAGTCGACGCGCCCAGTGTGCCATTGTCCCATGCACCCTGCTCAGGAATTGTGCTCTCGGCTGCTCATGATAACTCATGACAAAAAGACCCATGTTATGCCTGCGAGTCCACAGCGAACGTCCATGCCTCTGAAAAAAGGCAATCTGTGTCAAGGCCAGCCCGCGAGCCCGCCTGACGCGAACAACTCAACGACGTCAACACGCGGCGGTGCCTCTCTACCGCGCACGCACAGTGAGTCACCTCAGCCAGCGAGCCCGTCGAGCAAGCAACCGGCGCCTTCCTGTCTGGCGGGTCTGACGCAATGCGTGGCGACGTCACTCGTCCTTGGGTGCAGCCACTTGCAGCGCAGCCTCTCCAGATTCGATGAGAATGACGCGGCCCAGCGGCGACCCTATCGAAGGAGTCTGACCTCACGACCAGCGGCGCTTCTGGTTGGACATTTGGTTACTCAAAGAATCCACCCGGTGCATATAAAAGAAGCCCTGCGGCGCGTCGCGAGTAGACGTGTGTGTCGCAGCAGACCTATGTGTTAGAGAGGAGAGCTCGGCTCTTCGGGTCTCTAAGCTGTCGGCCCCAGTGCCGAATTTGTAATGCCTCTGTATTTAAGCTGTACATAAACCTTGTTTACTCACCATCGTCTCGTCCGCTTGTCTATCAGCTCTGCGCAGAAGCAGTCGCGAGCTGAGAAACCTACGCTACCAAACGGCTGGTGACCTTTCCGGCGGAGTTCGAAGCAGTGGCGCCTTCGGGACCGTGTTGGCGTCGCCGTCTTTCGAAACGGTGGTTGCAGCGGTGAGATTCGTGGCGCCCTTCGTAACGTCGTCGGCGGCGCGCTTCGCAACACCCACAAACTTTTCAACTCACGACAACTCATGACAAATGGGGCCGGTAAACTGCAAAATAATTTCCCGCATCCGTCGCCGTTCGAAGAACGGAGACCCTGCGGTACTTGGGCGAGGCACAAAACTACTCATCGAACCTAGCCGCTTTATTCCCACTCATACCAGCAAAACTTTCCGGTACTGACTAAATTTATGTCTGCCACGCGACACAAGACACAAAATGAAACTCAACCACATTTGCCTGATCCCCCTTCCCCCCTCGGATCAAGGGTGTGCGCCACCGAAACAATTTTCTGCCTACGCCGCTACATAAGTATATATTACTGGGCAGTGTCGGATGACTATTGACACCGGAATCCAACAACTCAAGATTCCCCCCGCCCCCCATTTTTTTGTTCACGATCTGACAAATGCTCGCGCATTTGCGCAAACACACTCTGAAAAGCCCCAATAAAACAAAAAATGAAAACAAGGACAAAAAAATGCGCGCACACGGAGAGAGAAACAGACGACGGTCTGCGAGTGCCTTCTTATTTCTTGTGTTGTGTTTACGGGTAGCTTTTTCTTCCTTTTTTGTCATCACGAAACTCCAGCTTTTCGAGCTCCAGAGATTTCGTTGAAGAGCGCAGATGGACGGAGCGAATCCCCGACAGCCCAATTTAGTCTCGTTGCTGTCGGCACTCCATCCGGTCAACCCGAGTCCGACCCAATTTCCTTCCCCATGCCATGCACGGGACAGCCTCGCAAAGCACGGAGGCAGCAGATGGCGAGCACCCCGGCATTATCACGTTGACGGGCGGCGTGTGGAAACGCCACGCGGCGCCCAGATACGACACGCGCAAAGCACACACGCGAGATAAAAAGGAAGAGCCGCGAAGTACACGTGAGGAGCGAGAAAAAGCAGCAAAGGCGACGGCGGCAGATAGGGCGCGCCCGTCGGACGGTCGACGGCACTCCTCCAGACCGAACCGAGGACAACGGTACCCCATTGTTGGAAGACCTGGATGGACAATCTGGTCGACGCGAGCGAGATAGGTTGCGCAACAGAGAGGCGCTGGACAGACCTCGACGTAGCAGCCTGACATCCGCGTCTAAAGGCTTGAATCAGAGCCAGTCGCAAAGGGGGGGAAAAAAAAAGAAGAGACGAGATGAGGCGAGTGCTACATCTCAGCGCCCCACACACGTTAACTGCACCATTGGGTTCTACGAACGAGAACAAAGATATGATTGTGAGGCTAGACCTAGTGAAAAGATCCGAAAATTTCGTACATCTGGTGTTCTTCAAAGAGAGCTGAGATGGCGCAGTACAATCGCCCCTAGCATCTTGCCCCTATCAGAATGAGACCGCTGAACTGCACTTATTGACCCCTACCCGATGCTCGGTGACTAGCTTGTTTTATTGATTGACATGTAAGAGACCACATCATTAAACTACCCCAGAATTTATTCGGTTACACACACACAATGGAGTTGCGAAAACGCACTTTCGTGCTTCTTACTGTTTCGCTACTGATGCCGAGAGGGAGAAGTAGTACAAGTAATTGCACGAGCCTCGCAAAAAACTCCGGTGACTGCGACATCCCAGTGTTGCAGTACTGCAACGCTCTCGTCATTCCAAGCAATACCTCATCATATTTTCCACAATAACGCGCGCCACACACACACACACACACACACACGCACACACACACACACACACACACAAAGAAACAAGCCTGTACATAGAAAAGGACGCAACAAGAGCCAACCACACAATGCCCGCTGTTGACAAAAAAACACCGGCCCATTTTGCCGGCGATACAAAACGCGAAACTTTGTTGCACACTTCAGCGCAGCGCCAAGAACGATTACTAGCGGACCCCGTATAAAAATACGACAACGCCAAGAAGGCGGTGGATTAGTTCGGCGGGAGCAAAGATGAGAGGAGTGGGTCGCCGGAGGAAATTAAGCGCAAGAGGAGGCGGCGGCGTCATTAACAGCCCATTAGCGCGGGCCACACTAATTTATTAAAACAATCACGCTGCTGCGGGCACTCCCTTTCTCGCTCTGTACGTGCCACTGCATCCGGCGGCGAAAGAGCACCGATTTCCCACGACCCGCGTGAGTGTTGAACAACACAAAAATAGCCCCTACCCTTTCCTCCCACCAGCCACGAGAGAAGGCGGGGAATGCGCTTCGACTAGCTGCCGCGCGCATTCCTCTTCGTCGGAGAAGAATGGAGAGATCAAAAAGTAACCGAGCCTGTCAAAACCCCGAGCGCCCCGCGATTGGAGCGAAACAGCTGCTGCTACTTCCTCCCGGCTCTTCACTCGGTGTCTTTTCGCTGTTTCATGACCCACCCATCGGTTGTGTTTTTTTTTTTTTAATTCGCCAATCATGCGCCCTTGGCTGGGAGACGAGCGAGTTACTCCTCACAGCCCCTCTGGGATAGCGGCAGCGTGTAAGCGTTCAAGATTTTTAGGCTTCGATTTTAGGCTAATAGCGACAGTCGCGACCCATTCCCACGCACAATGCACTTGGAAAGGTGACAGCAGTACACACAGAAAGAAAAACAATTTGGATTTTCAGAATAACGCACGCAAAAATCGAGAGCGTTGTATTGCGGGCGTCATTTCACGGGAGCTCGCGAAGGTTGGCGAACGACGCATGCGCAGCGCAAACGTAAAGCTTTGCGTACGCATGCGTTCTAAAACTCGCTAAGGTGAAACAACACACAGCGCTGTAACGCTGTCTAGATGCAATACCAACTAGTCCACGAAGCAATCGTCGTGAATAAACAAGGCGCTTTTTAACCATGTGCGTGTCTCGATCGCCGCGTGGCCCGAGAGCCTATGCCGCACGATTCCCAGGCCGCGAGTGATGTGTCAAGCGATAACCGCGATGTATTTATTACTACTGTATAGCCATCATTCGGTTCGGTACCCTCGTCAGCGAGCCCCTGGCGAAATGAAGGGGGAGTAAGCGTGTTACGCCTTCCAAAACTTTTTGTCGACATTTCGCCCTTAGGACTTTTGCGAAGTTGGCGTCGCACTGGAGAGCTTGCCGACTCTCGCAGGGGTTTCTCGAGGCTCGCGACTTAATGGCACGCTCACAGCTCTTCCCCGCGTTCTCAATGCAAAGCACGCCAGTAACCGATGTCCTTCTTGTCCGCACACAGTGAACGCGACGAGGCCCGCAGAACCGCATCCCCCACGCACAACACACGGAGCTGGTTGTGCGATGCCTTCCCCCCTTTAGGTAAGCAGCAGCTGCAGGCTTCGCCGGCAAGATACGGCGCGTGATGGTAAGGCCGCCGGGTACGCTGGAAGGGTGCGAAACGCCGCCGAACGGACGGGAGATGCAGATAAGACGGCGCAGAAGGGGGGCAAAAAAATAGAGGCTGGGGAGCCAAGCATGCAAAGAGACCGCCTGCGGCCAAGTGTACGCGACCGGAGGGAACCGTTCTCATTAGGCGGCGGTCGTTAGGAGCAAGAGTTCCCAACGCCCAGCACTCGTCACCCGACGAAGAGAGAGAGAAAAATATAGAAAAACAAAGCAAGTAACACGAACAGCAGCGGAACTACTGAAAGCGTAAAACACGCGAACCAAAGAAGAAATAAATAAATGAGACTGCATTTCTAGATGACAACAAATTACACTCTTCGTTTCTGTAGTAGGTTAACGTGCCTGTTCATTCGGACGTCCATGCCGTATGCGTGACTGGGTGCTCTTACAGTCGTGCACGTGCAACGAAGGGTGAGTGGAAGTACGAGCGTCAGAGAGCATCTAAGACTGAACACACCTGATTCAGAAGGGTAGTGAACTGTTGGCATGCGTGAGTACACGACACTAGCGGCATTAGTGAGGGTAAGTAGGCTGATAAGAGTGAGCGAGCAGTGGTGAGCCGGCCTAGAGTGAAATGCCATGCCATGCCGCAAAACGGGACAGTCCGCTTGTGTTGCCAAAACAACGGCCACGTGCAGGAAACGTATCAACACGTAAAAAACGCATACGTGTAAACATACTGTCCACAGCACCCTTCTGTAATGGTACGCACGAAAGATCGTCCGTCCAATAAACGTCAACTTGTGATAAACTTCTTCTGATGCACCTTAGGCCAATCGTAACTACAGTATCACCTAGAACATGTCGCATCCTTAATCGATCTGCACCTGCGAACGCAAGAAAAATTAATCACTGTGAACCTTATTGAATGCCCAAAGGATGCAAACAGTGCAAAGGAAAAACGTGCCGGAAAATAATCCCCCCCCCCCCCCACAAAAGGAAGGTGACAAGCAGCAACCCGGATTTCAAGTTACCGCACTAGTTCGCATGTGGCAACACAGACTTCGATTGATCTGCCAGGGTCTGCCCTCCAAGTTTCTCGTTATGGCTCAACGTCCTCAAATGTTACCGCAACAACACTTATGAGTCAAATCAACAAGTTTCGACAGAAATTTCAACCACAAACAACCCAAACGGCAGCACCGTGACCCTTAAATTTGTAACGATCTCCACACAACTAACTTACCGACGCCAACAGCTCAACGCAAATTTGAAAGAATAGAACTTAGCTGTTCAGTTTCTAGTACTCAACAGACAAAGTTGAGAATAGTTTAGATGCGACCCAACATCGCGTAAGATACAACCGGATAAGATTCCACCTGTGGAAATCTACTCAAATCTTTCGTGCTTCTTTAGAAAAAACACAAACACGCATCACAAAAACAAAACATCCAAGTAAAACAAAAAAGGTTTACGATTCTCGTTGAAATAAAATAGACAAATCTGTAGCAGAATTTCCAAGTCGACAAAAAAAAAGAGGAAGAAAAAGAAGTTTACAATTTTTCATGTAAACAAAGCAAGGACTCTTCAACCAGCATTCAAAATGAGTCTCCTCGCGATCACGCGAAAATCTGACAAAGGCGCATTTACATAACCGCTCGCACGCGGTTCCATCAAAGGAACGCCGCACTAGAGAACACAGCGCGCACACACACTCACACAAAAGCAAACACATACACCGCACGTCACGCCCAGAAGCGATCAACACAAGACAGCAGCCACTCAAAAACAAGGGCGGCCGCAAAACGAAAAGAAACAAACCAAAGCACAAAAGCGACACACGGTTGCAGACGTCGACGCCACTGTGTTAAACAATCTTCATTTCTTCCATTTTTTTTCTTGTGCTCGTTTTTGTTTTCCGTTCGAGCGCTTATCGCCTTTCTCACACGTTGCGCAATGGACAAAAAAAAAAAAAACATCTCCTTCCGCGTTTAGCGCTTCAATCTCTCGAGGAGCCGAGTGAGTGGTGCTTCGTTTACACAAGCCGCATACTTTTTTTTCTATTTTTCATTTTCCTCGCCATTCCACGACCGTGTCTTTTAAAACAGTCGCGCATTTTCGAACGCGAGAAAGGAAGTCGTGACCTCTGCACCCCACTACCGGCCCCACAATTCGAGAGTACCCCTGACAAGGAAGCGCGTTATTAATCACCCTAATCCGCGCGTCGCGTTTTCTTCAGCAGCCCGTCTGAAAAAAAGCGAATGCGGCGGACAGCAACAGCGCGTGTGGTGTCAATGTGTTGTTTTCTTTTTTTCAGAGGATTGCGAGAGGAGGGGGGGAGCCACACGTTGAGAAGAGGTGGCGCAACTGACGCGCGCACGCACACAATACACGCACGAAAGCAGGCACACACAAAATAAGGACCACTAAGGAAGCGAGGGAGAACTACACACAAACACCTCTGCATCGCTCTGACAGCTAGTAAAGGAACAAACGCGGGAGGAACGGGAATTCGACTATTTACCACTCCTCGGTGTCGAGGGTTACAACAAAGCCAAACGTTCCTATTCCGACAACCGGGCCAACACCTCACCATTACTCAAGCTGAAAACCTAGTCACCGCAAACACAGAAGCAAAATGTGCGCGAAAGTAGCGACATATCGAATAGAAAAAGAAAAAAAAAACAAACTGCAAAGAATGTGGAGGAAAAAGGAAACTATGGCAAACATGAAAATAGCTAGAAATAAAATATAATACCTCCGTCCACGACGTCCACATTCATCTCTAAGCACAGCAGGCTACGCACGGCTCGGAGTCTAAACCAACGAAAAGCGCGCTATCCAGGACGCACCTGTCGTAGCGAAGCTCAACCGACACACGCAGAAGCGGGTAAGGTGGGCGGTAAGCTTAGCCGAAAGAACGCGCTGCGTTAGAAGAACGCGTCTGCACGGCGATGCCACAGAGAAAGAATGCATCGTGCCGGTTAAAACGAAACGCCCCACATAAAGAGAGAAAACGACGCCGTCGATCGCAGTGCAACCTAGCATCTGAAGTAAGCGAGAGCCCGCCGCCTCTCCGCAACGTAACGATCGCGCTTCGAAAGACTTCGCGCGTCTAGAACTTAGCGAGAGAGCGCTCGCCGCCAATTTCGACGCCCGCTTTGTGGAGTTGTATCTCAACCAGCGTCTTCCCTTGCGCGGACTCGCCTTTTCCTTCCCGCGCTGAGCGGGCGGATGGTAGGGGATATTTTCGATTTTCGGGCTGAAGCTACAGCGGAATCAAACAGCGCCAACTAGGCAGCCCAGACTGTGCAGCGAGCTAACCATGCGATTGGAGAGAGAGACAGAAAAAGGTACATCGCTTCGTCAGATTTCGCGCAGAGCTGAACAACGCCTGCGGTTGCGAGACATGTTCAGAGCGTTGGAACATCGCAGAGCAATACGTGAAAGAACTACGGAACAAACCACCGAAGAAGGCAGTCTGTCTCGAGAAACGAGCGTAGCAAATAAATAAAACGTCCGGACAATCGAGCTCGCCAGCAGGCAAAAAAAAAAAAAAAAGAGAGACGCAAACCACGTCCCGGCCGCACTTGTAACTTGTCCGGGCCCACTTTTTCCTTATTAAGCGAGCGGCCGCCGATGGGCCGCTCTTTTCAAGACAAAAACAGCAGCCAGTCATAGCCTACCCAGAAGGCGGCATTCGCAAAAAGCATCAACCGAAGAGATCTGCACGTGGCAGCAAAGTAAAACGAGGGTCATAATAATAGAGAGGAAGAGAGAAACGAACGCTGCTCCGTGAAGGCACACAACGACGGGGTGAAACAAAAGTGCCGCTCTGCGGCCAGCACAGCGAGCGAGTGCTGCGCCTTCACGGATACACGTTGCGCCGGCAGCAGCAGCAGCAGGAGGGAGAAAAGACGTCGTTCGATGCAAGCGGCGGTGCTTTTCATTCGCAGGGAGCTCTAGCTAGCTAGCTAGCTCGCGACGTCGTCGTGCCCCGCCTTTGTCTTTTTTGTTTGTTTTATGTCTCGTTTGTGTTTTTGTGCCATTACCACTCCGCGCGTATTTCCCGTTGCCAGTCCTGCGCACATCCAGCGCACGTTTTTTTTTTTTTTTTTTTTTGCGCTCGGCTTCGTCTCTCCCACCACTCTGACGTGAAGTTCTTCCAGTGGCCTTATTTTTCCCGCCTCATCCCGGGCGCGCTGCCTGCCGACCATTCTTTTGAGCGGTCGCAGCACTAAGGGAAAGAAAAGAATACGAGAAAGTTTATATATATATTACGCTTCCTTAGCAAGCCGGGTCTAGCTCGGTGCTAGGCAGGAGGAGATAAAAACGCACCCGCGCTCGCATAACTCCACCCTCTCTCCTCCTGTACGCCTCCCGGGATGTCGGCGTTGAGCACCAAGTAACAAACGGCTAAAGCCGTGCCGGAGGAGCGTCGCTAGAGCTCTGGGTAGGAGGGGATGGTTCGTCGCATCGCCGAAAGAGCCGCCATGGATAAAACAGCGGCACCCCTCCCCTGCCTCTCCTCAGCAAGAAAAACACTGTAGTCGGGAGAACGGCCGAGGGAAAGAAGATAGAAAATTCAGGGCACAGTAAAAACAACGCAGCTCACGAAAGGAAGAAATGAAAGAGCGAGCCGCGCTCTGGTAGCAGCAGCGCAGAAGGGCCGATACTTCTCTCGCGAAGGAAGCTCGCCCGCTGCGTTTGAGCGAAGTCGCAAGATAGAAGGGAAAAAAAAAAATACCCTCCACTGTTACCCGGGACAGCCAAGCGAGCCAGCTCTTCACCATCCAAAGCAGCAGCAGCAGCAGCAGAGACCAGAGGAACGAACGACATGCAGGTCCCGAAAGAACGCGCCCACGCTGGGGTTATTCTTTGTTTATTATTATTATTCTTTGTCCCATCAGCGTCGCCGTCCCCTCCTCCTCTCCAGTTCCCATCCCATTTTCCCTTGTGCGCCAGTGCCACGCCGCTCTTCCATTTTTCCTCGGCACGCACACAGAGACTCGGGCAGCCCCGCCGTAACCACCGCGCACCACTGCTGCTGCCGCCATCATAATAATCATCTCCAATGCAAGGACCCCCCTTCCTTCTCCCTCCTTTCCTGGCAACATTTGTGTGCCTCGGCAAAGAGAAGCGTCGCCGAAAGCCGGCCGCCCGGAGGGTCGACAGCCAGCACTCCCCTCGACACAGCAAGCAGCAGGAGCAGCAGCAAGAGACCGGCGCTGGCTGGCAGCCAGAGCGAGCAAGAGCCGCCCTCCATTTCCAACGAAACAGGAAACGAAGTCACGGACAGGCACGAACTTTTTTAGATGGAGCGCGCGCCCGACGCCGCCGGCCCCAACGGCGCAGGCGCAAATTTGCTGCGTTGCTTGCTGCCAGTGTGTGCCTGCCAGCAGCAACGACCGAGGCAGGCAGCGGGAGAGTTCGTGTCCGCCTCCTCACCCCACAGCCGCCGCTGTCAACTATAAAGTTTCCATCTCTCTCCCTCCGCGCCATCAGCCGAGCAGAGCGGCACACACACGAGGGAGCTTCGCCAGGCACACGCACGCAGCCCCGCAGAAAGATGAAAAAACACCGGAGAGAGCCGGCGGCACAGGCGGCCGCCGAGGCCGGCAAGCAGGCAGGGCTGCGCGCATGCGCCGCAGCCGGAGAGCTAGCGCACACACACGCACAGTCATGCGTGGCAGCCGCCTATCTCTCCCCCGCCATCGGGCCTGCGCGCCCTCCTCGCCTTCCTTCCATTTATCAGCGGCCCTGTCAATAGACGCACGCGGAGCGGCAACCGGAGGGGCAAGGGAAAGAGCGCGCGTCAGCAGCGGAGGAAAAGGACATAGAGCGCCGGCCTAGCCTCGCTAGCCTCCCAGCAGGGCTCGACTCTAGTCGGGCGCAGCTTCCAGCAGGCTCGCCGAGCTAGCCTCGCAGCCGGGCCCAACACTACTCACGCGGAGGCGGAGGGGGCGCATAAAAGAAGGTCGACTGGCGCAAGAGAAGAGATAGCGCGGGGGCTCAGCCGGCTGAGGGAGGGAGGAGAAGAGGAGGCCGTGCGCTCAAAAAGAGGCCCTGTGTACACGGAGAGAACCGGCGCGACAGGGGCTCGTTCCTCGTCTCGTGCTTGCGAGCGGCGCAGCTCGCTGCTGCTGCTGCCAGCTCGGCAAGCACGCCCCGCAGAGCGCTCACTCGCTCTCCCACAAGCCGCCGCCGCGAGGAAAAAAAAAAAGACGGATCTATGTGCGAAACGCAGAGGCAAGCGAAGCCAACCCGCCCGCCATCGCCTGCTCGCTCTTGCATCCCACAGTAATTACTCTCGGGGCCTTTGCTGCAAGCACCAGCGCGCGACCCAAAGAGGAGGGAGCGCAGAAAAGAAAAAGCGCCCCCCTCCTGAAAGTGCCGAGAAATAAAAAAGTGAGACAAAAAAAGGAAGCCGAGAAACGCACGAGGAAAACTTTCGCCGTTTTTTTTTTCCTTTTAGCTACTCTCGCGCGTAGTGGTGCCTCTTTTTTTTTTTTTCCTTTCTCGCTCTCTGCGCAAGTTCCATCGCCCCATCCCACCTCCATCTCGACACAGTGCCGCTTAGGCTAAAGAAAAAAAAAAGAACAAAGAATCCTCGCTCTCCTGAGTCCGTGCATGAAAAGCGCTAGAGCCGGTAACAGCGCAGCACGAACGAAGCTCGGCGCTTGCCTCCTCTCCCTTAATAAAAGTATACTTCCCCGAATGCGCGGCGCTTATATTACTCTTTCCATATCGTTGGCCGTCGGGGCCGCTCCTCGCCGAAAGAAAAGTAACGTCACACACACACACATCTCCCTGGGCGCTGCTGCTTCGTCGACGACGACGCTGGCAAGCAGCGTGGCTTGAAAAAACACGGCCACTGCCGCCGTCGCTCCGAGGCAGACAGAACATTATACGTTCCACGCCGTTGAAAAGTACCAAATAAAAAAAGAGAGAAAAGGGGGAACGCGTTCGGGAGATTGTCACGGGAGTAAAGTAAGCGGCGAAAAAAAAAAAGGATAATTCAGAGAGAACAACTTTCGCCCGACGTGCCCGTCTATCTCTCGCACCGCAGCGAGCGGATATTACCGCTCCGCTTCTCGCGCTCTCTCTCTCTCATACACCGACCGACCGACGAGCGAGCTGGCCAGCACCGCCGCTGGCCGCTGCCACCAGCTAGCTCAACTCCACCGCATCGAGACTGTCGGTGCAGAAAAGCCCACGCACGCGAGCCTTGCGACGGGGCTGATTGCGCTGTTGGGGCCTTTCGCACCGTTCTTTTTTATCGAACGAGTGAAACACAAATAGACAATGAAAGACCGGAGCCGATGCATGCGCTTTTTATCTACACTGCCGCTCGCGCCTCGGGGAAACGAAAAGGAGTTTTTTTTCGTATTATTATTATTATTATTACAATTTTTGTAAGGTTTCAAAATTCAGTTGCGGGGACACAGTGAGCTGACCAAGAAAACAGACTTTAGCGTTTATTATTATATTTCTGTCCATTTGGATATTCCGGTATCTCGCTTTTCACCTTGAACGCCACACAAATTGCGCGTCTTTTCCTTTATGTAACCCTCCCAGTGGTTTGAGCGCAAACACGTTTATCAAAGCTGCAATCTTTTCTTAGCTTATATAGAACAGACGTTTGCTTTGAGATACACTGGCGTTGTATTTCCCCTTCTCAACAAGCCGAATACTTATACATTCTTCTCGAACTTTTTTTTTTTAACCTACATTTACAGTAAGCTGTTTCAATTGCACTGTTATGGTTAACTCGCTGAAATGCCCAGAAGTTTGTTATTGCACACAGATTACAGGCGTGCAATAACGAAGCAAAAAAAGAAAAAACAGTTTCGTCATCGCTAAACACGAACACGTTTCCATACCACACCAACAGATACGCTACAATGAAGGGGACACCAATTATATAACCAATGTCGTTTTAAATAAATCTCGAACTTGAACCATGCGAAACAGAAAGGCTAGCGACACAATGAAAAAAAAAATAAACAGGAAAGAAAAACGAATTAGGCGACTACGCGGATTTCCCCGATCGAATGAAAACCTAGAAAATGGAAAAACGTCTTCCCACAATCACAGACGGGATTCATCAGCAGAAGTACGGAGCGTTCTAATTTAGCACGTGCGTCTGTTTTAGACATCGCTGCGCGAAGAAAAAAGAAACGATGGATAAAAACTACTCGCGAGCGGAGCGACAAAGGTTCCGCGATAATGTAGAAGGGGGGGGGGGGGGGGTTTAGGAGGGACTGCCCATGGCAAGTGTCTTTGCTGCCCGATTTTTTCTTTCAAACCAGAGACACCCCATTTCACCTTTGAACCTGACAGAGGGTGCCCAACTGAAAAGCAGCTACCCACCGTAGTACGGTGGCGGCAAGTTATTTATGCGCAGCCGCGTCTATACGCTGTGATCGCGCATCGCTTACCTCACGCCCCGACAACGCTCCTCACTGAACCCCTCGGTCTTTTTTTTTTCTTTCCAGTCTCTTCAAAGCGGGGGCCGCACCGCGGCTCGACAAAACAAGAAAGTCTTTCGTCAGACGTGCGCAACAGTAGATGCATGCAGTAAAAAACGAGCGCTACGACCAGGGCTACGACAAAAAAACAAGTGGCTGTCGGACGCAGTATATGGAAACGCAGCTACAGGACGACGACGCAGAAAAGCGTAGCGCTAAGCGGTCGTAAAACGAAAGTGGTTGTGTGGGAGGGGGTACGCGGACACGGTAGAACGTGGGGGGCGAGCGAAAACAGCAGCGGCAGGCGGGCCTCGTTTGAGAGGGACCGATTCAAAACAATTGCAGCGTCCCCCCCTGCCCGGCCTTCCTTCCAATAACGGAGCCCCGATCAAACGTGAGCACCATTTGGGAAACACGAACGGCCGTGGCCACGATCGAAGCACTCGCTGCAACGCGGCGCGCCCACGGCGAGCCGCGTTTGCTGTGTGTTCTCGTGGCTTGTCAGAGCGGTCCGCGGTTAAAAAAAAAATAACACATAAATATTAGGTTTTTACGTTCCCAAACACCGACATGATTACGAGCGACACCGCAGAGGAGCGCTCCGGACATTTCGACCATCCGGGGTTGTTTAACGCGCATCCAAATCTCAATAGACGAGGCTGTGGAACATGCACGGCTCTCACGTAGCTGACGCTCTAGCGTCAATGCTGGCTGAAATTGCAGTGTCTACGCACACAGAAGAAAAAAGAACCAGTTACTACTAAATACCATACACGACCGATATAACAACAACTAATAAGGGCGGTTTACTTTCAGGAATCGCGGAACCACTCTCAACAGAGAGAGCCATCGGTTTTATGGAAACTGCCAAAACGAGGTTGTCAATTAAATGAGCCTCACGCTGCCCATGTGCACGCCAACCATGCATCTCGCTACTAAAAGCAACCGAGCCAGAAAGGTCTAAGTCCCTGATTCAGACACAAGACCAGGACGATTTTTTTTTTTCAACTGGGAAGCTCTTGCAAATATGTTGCAAGAGCTTCCCAATATGTTGCTCTTTTGCTGCGAACTGGTGGCTAAGAATATTTCCCTCTGAAATGGAGCTAAATAATAAAAAAAAGAGGACAACACCCGTTTCATGGCGGTTCTGCTTGATAATATAAATACCTCATGCACAATGTTATTAAATGCTACGAACACATCCTCGATTTTCAAGTTCGGCGCGGAGCCCCTCGGTAACGTTACGAATCTTGAATATGCAGACATTTGGAGCTCCCAGAAATTATTGGGATAAATACGGTTCCCAATAAACAAAGCAGGCATTCCCGAACAATTTCTCGAAATGACAAACGGTCCTTAAGTGTAAATAAAAGGCGAGCTTTCACTTGTGGAGTAAGCGGAAACAGGGGAAACGAAACCGATAAGCTCAGCGCATAAATCAGACACGCAAGTAGTGACACGCCACGATGAAGAAATACCCCAGCGCGGAATCTCGTTGGTAATAAAGTGCACAGTGCGTCTTGCGGCTTAATACTAATGTTCTTCCTTTTATTTTCACACACACACACACACACACACACACACACACACACCGACGTTCTGTAGAAGCAATGTATTTCCGTACCGTTCATACTACTGTGTTATTACCCGGATCATACGACGACGGAAGTGCGATTTTACTAGTATTTGTAACAAGTCACGTCTTCATGTTCCCGGACTTTACGTAAGAACGTGCCTGCGGGGTTAAATTTTTTTATTCCTTTAGTATCTGAGTCAACTTTTTTTTTTTCTTTTTGTCCGGACACAGAACAAAAAAGTTCGACGCAATCTGAGAAGCTGTCTGGACGTTGCTCAATGAATGCATTTGCAGAGTCCCTTACGGATGCGTATTGTTCGACGCTACACGAGCATTAGCTACTTCTCTTCTGTAGTCTAGTTTCGCACTTTTATGAAGTTTGGCTATAGCATAACTCAAACTTTTTTTGAATGACGCTTTTTGCTTTCACGGTTTCCACAAGGATCGTATCGACGGGTACACGAGGGGGGCGAAGAAAAATTAGCGGTCTCCACTGCGACTGCCTCGAGACGACGATACCCCCCCGGCCTCGGCGCTAATGGCACACAATTAGTCGACGCTCCATTCTGTACTTCAGCAACGCGCACCAAAAAAGAACACGCTCCTTCGATCGACCGAATCCTTTCAACACGACTGGGCGTACATTTTTTCCCGTCTCTGCGCCTATTTGGCAACAGATAGGACGACGATCGCAAAGTGTAGAATCCTCACGAAGAACGCTCTTCGTGAAGAGAATCTTGTTATACAAATACACTAAGAGACAGACAAAAAAGAAAAGAAATAAAGAAAAAAAGAAGAGAACAAAAAAGGAAAGAAAGAAAAGAAAAGAAAGAAAGAGAGTAAGTATGCTGAGGTCACGTCCACACTTTCGAAATCCAAGACAACGTGGCACGCTGAGCCACTTTAAGCTCAATGAAAAATAATAAGACGCGAAAAATTACAGCTTTCATTGGGTTTACTACGTGCGAAGAGCTGATCGACGAGATCTCTCTTTTGAAGGAAGGCAGTTCTTGCGCAGTTCTAATTTCTACAAAATGTACAACAGGGCGGCCGCTTGTTTTCTTTTTTACGGTACATTTCAATTAGCTGCAAGGCAAACAAAAATAACAAGAAACTTCACTTCTTTCTTTACACACCTCAACGATTCCTCGCTAAACGACGCGATTTTTTCTGGCCAGTCAACCGCACAACGCTAACGTTCAGTATTGATAGAACGGAGGGCCTAACAAAAAAAAAAAACTTTTTGATCGTTCGTTTGTTTATTTGTCTGTTTCGGTGGTACTGTGTATGCGTGTGTGTTCGCGTTTCTCGGCGCGTGTTGTCCGACCCGAAACAGAAGCATCGGTGTCCCCATTCAATTCCGAAGCAGCGTAGCCACGGGAAGGCACGCCAAGGAAAAAAAAATTAAAGAAAAATAAAAACGCGCTTAAAAGAGAGAGAGGTCAAATTTCTTTCTTTTTTTTCTTTTTGTGGAGCATTATTATGCCTCATGCTACCTCTATGTATCCACTCCTGCATGGGCCCGATTAGGGCCTGCAGTATGTACAAATAATAATAAATAATAAATAACGCAGCCCACGAGTCGCGCAGGGCAAAAAGCGTCCTCCTAGGAACAAAAACGTCTTCTTAAAATGCTTCATGGTCAAACGGATCTCTTCGAATTAAGCGGAAAAGAAACAACTCCCTTCTTCAACGACGGATTTGATCAGCGCAAAAAAAAAATTTACAACGGTCGCGCATACGCGCACAACACGTTCTAGGAAATTCGGTAAAGCGAAAGTAACCAACAGGAGCAAGCCCAAAAAAACAACTATGTAGACGAAAACCCGAGCGTAAGCAATAGCTGCAGTTTTGCTTCGTAGGCGACTGATTTGCATAGCCGCCCTTTGTGCTCAATCAATGTTTACAGACTGCAATAAGAAACGCGCGCACGCAGCAATGGGCATACTACTGAGAAGAATGTTTCGCAGAGCTGGATAGTGTCACAGATGACGCGAAAAAGAAAAACGCGAAAGAAAGAAAGAAAGAAAGAAAGAAAGAAAGAAAGAAAGAAAGAAAGAAAGAAAGAAAGAACAGCCGAGTACAACGCGCGCTGAGCACGTGGTCGCCGGCTGTACAGTGTTAGTGACGTGCGCAAGCAAGGCCACCGGACAGACCACACCCGGCTCGCAGAAAACTCGACGACGAAGCCCCAGCAATCGCGTTTTCTCTCTCTCCCTTCCCCCTCTCCTTTCTAAACGCTTGGCCCCCAGGCCATCGTGCCTCGTGAACGCTCGAAGCCTTTCTTCTAACGCCTTACAAGAGGCTCGCTGGAGCAGCGTAATATCAAAGTGCACGGTCTCGTAAATGAAGGGACGAGTGATAAAAAAAAAACTGGGAGACAGGGTTTCGTTCCCCCTCCACGCATAACACTGTCTCCTTCCTAATTGATGTCGCTACTGGAGCGCCAATCGCTCATCCGAGCTATGTAAAAAAACAAACGTAGCGGAGAGAAAAAGAGAGAGGGCGAGAACTACGAAAAGATAAACAAGGAGTGGAGGGAAAGGGTGAAGTAAAGTTGCGCAAGTGCGCACCGGCGGGCAGTTGGGATTACTACACCACGAACCCGATTCCCCGAGTGCAGCTGCTTGCTTACAACGTGGCCACGCACCCGCACACACATGCACACACACACGTGCACGGACGCAAGGGGAATCACCCGCTTTGCGAACTGCAATTCACCGCTTTCCTGTACATCACAGCACGAGCACGCGAAATCATGCGCATTCTAATGAATGAGAGAAAGTAACAGATGTGGAAACGTACGTTAGAGAAAATCTATTACTTTTGCATGCAGTTTTGTATTCGGTTACTGCCTTTGGTTAAGCTTTCAGTGTCATATGCGTCGTTTTGAAGAATGCCTACGAACATAAAGAGCAAATAGTTCTGACGATAAGGAGCTCCTGAATATCAACAACGTCCGACTGGCTGTCGAGTACGCAGTGTAAATTGCCAACAGCACTCGTTTTAATTTCTTGCCACGAGGGCGCTCCGTTACGTTCGTGGTTTAGCAGCAGCTGGTAACTGCTATTCCATTTTTTTTTTAGAAAACGAATCGTAATATGACGCCATTATTGTTGCTTTCCACAAGGCACACATCTGCGCGAGAGGATAGCATAACGCCGGCTCGGCTATTCAGTCTAACACTTTTATACGAAGACAACAAGGATTTATCTGCAGTAATTTTAATGAGTTCTGTTTGCGCGCACAAAAAAAAAAAAAGCTATTCAAGCACACTCCACGACAACACCACAGTCCGTCGCTCGCCAGGGGGGCTAACACAAGCGAATCGCTCAAGTTCCGAAGCGCCGAATGACAGCACTCGCCCGCGCTAGAGTTAATTGCGCGCTCCATCAACCGACGCGCTACGTACTACATCCCGCCCGGCCCGCTCGAAATCCCGGCTAAACCAGCGCGACGGGTACGAAACAAATGGTCCAAGACCTGTCCTCCAGTTTTTATCTCGAAGGAGCAGGTCTTATTCGAGACGGAGTACAGATATACAAAATGAAAAACGAAAAAAAAAAAAGAAAACGCTGGCGTACGTAGACTTCCGCGACCGTTAACCACTGCTTTGCTATTCAGAGTTTAAGCAAAAAAAAAAAAAAAGCCCCCGAGTGAATTCTGCGACGTGGGCGCTTGGATGGCGCTTGCGCTCGCAAACCAGCGTATACTATAAGCAAAAACTGTCGGTTAAAAAAAAAGTGGCGCCCCGATTCGGTGGGTGTCGGAGATTATACGACGCAGGTTTATTGTCGCTCTTGTTCGATTATTCGGGTGCCTGTCAAATAAACGGGTAATGATAAATCATCAATACCACTCGAGCCGAATTCGTTTAGCCAAGGACAACACTCGTTGGATGAAGCATTCGACGGTTAACGATGAGTGACATCTGGGATGGGCGGGTGAAAACTGAGCTCCTGGCGTTCGTTGTTAATCCAATATTTCTCATTTGTTAATATATCTGCGCATAGTGTGTAGCTATTACGTTTCGCAGGAATTACAATCAGAGCGTATGGCATTCCAGCTGCGCGCTTGAAAATGAAGAAAAAAAGAGATGGCTAATGATAATTTTGATAATGACGCGATGATCATTAGGCATACCCTCGCGGTGGGCCGGCACGTCCCCGTAACAAGCCGATTACAAAATGAATCAGTACATAAGCGATAAAAAATACAACCAGAAAAAAGTTGATCAGACCAAACCAGACCTTCGACGAAGGTTGCTCCACCTATCGGGCTTTGGGAAAACTAAATCAGCCACGACCTTTTCCCGATAGCATGTAGTAATAATAGAACGAATATCTGCGCTTGCTGCAATACCATGCTACGCTTTACGAGGACTGCTAATACAACGGTTTTCCATCCTTGCAGAGAACTATACGGAAACTGCAAGATGTAAATCTGAATTCATTTCTTTTTTTTTCCTGTTCCTTGTTAGAGGAATTAGCCACCTCATTTCTTATTTCTCGCTTCCACATCGACGTGTGTGTGGAAATGAAGTCATTATATCGCACAACCCTTGCCTCTGTTCGCGAAGGTATTGCGAAATCTGAAATGGTCCAGGCGCGCTGGCCACCTCGCGTGACTTGGAACCATTTGCGATCCAGATGATAGGAAGCGCCAACGCCGCCGCAAAACTGCGGCGAGCACGCAGGGCAGGCTATAACGTTCTATATATATATATATATATATATTCCGTTAACAGAGGACTCCCATATTTAAGGGAGCCAACAAAGAAAACCATTTTCTCCCTAAAATGAGATGACTATTACATGCTTTACGATGCCAAAACTGACCACATTCTAACAACTGGAATGTCCGTGAGGGGCATATAGGGTTCGAGCCCCCTTTGAGCGTGTATTATACTATAGAGACACGCGATCTGAAAATTTCAGGGCTAGGTGGCGACTTTCACAACTAATAACCTAATATAACAAGTGCATTCTCTTCAATGAAAAGAAAATGTCAGCAACCGGGACAAACAGTTCACAGAGCAGAAACGGCATAAATAGCCAACGCTTCACCAAGAACACGCGTCAGTATTCGTAAAGCTCTTAAGAACATCACATGCTTGACACACCCACAGACACACACACACAAAAAAAAAAGGCAACCTGCAAACAATGCCAAGTTTACGATGGTTTTGCAAACGTCATAAGCGAATTAGTGGTATACCTCAAAACAGAGCATAATATACCAACTTTGTCAGGCTTACGAGCTATTGAAAAGTGCGCATTACAGGATGACAATATCGTTACAGGGATTACTATTATTTTTATTACCAACTTGTAACCTGGGCAATAATTATGAGAAGAACGCGTAAATATTAAGAACCAGCTCAGTACAGCAGCTAAACGTTTTTAGTAGTTTTAACCCGATTAAGTGCTAGACGATTGAATAAAAGGGAAAATTTAGACAGCCTGTTCTCATCTCGTTCAGAAACGTAATGTGCGTTACACACACACTCCTCTACGTAATTAGAATTTACTTTATAAAGCACAGTTCGTCCTTAAGCTCACTCGGTCGTCTGTCTCTCCATCGTGCAACGAAGACAATTCCACCACCGCCCGAATATCGAGTCGTCTCAAGTGTTGCTTCCTCTTTCGCCATTCGCGAGGAACAGGAAAAGGGGGAAAAAAGAAAAGAAAACACGCGCGAGAATTTAGAAACATGCGTGAAGTTCCCATTAATAGAAGCGGAATCATTCGGCGAGCGTTGCAGATCACAAAAAAAAAAAACCAACAAGAATAATGGAAGCACAAGTTCCGTCTACTGGTATCGTGTGCTCGTCAAAAGAAAAAAAAAAGGAAGGGGGGGAAGGGGCATAGGTATATATGTAGTTAGTACGTTCAAATCGGCCGTTAAAACAAGCGCCATGCACCGAAAAAGAGCAGAGAGAAGAAAAAGGAAACGGAATAAATTTGATGCGAGCTCGAGTAGACTTGCGTGCCGTACATAAAAAGGATGCCCGCAAGCTCCTCCGAATTCCAATTTCCGCTGTCGTCCCGCGCGGTCTTCTGAAGGCGCGCGCAAAGTGGGAATAAGGAGAGATTATTTTTAAAAATATAGGATGGTTCCCTTGGAAAAATGAAAACACTGACGTCAACGAAGCAAGACATATCTGCCCAGCGGAGGTGCTGGTGGGGAAGGCAAATCCAGAGACGCGGCGCCGTGACGAGAAGTGAGCATGTTTTTCGAAACTTTGCAAAAGCCGGACGGAGGTACACGTTGTTTTACAATAATGAATCATGATCACAGGCAGCATCGATGGAATGGAATGTTAACGAAAAGAAAGAAAAAAGACTGAAATATCTTCTTTGAACGCTCAAGTTCTCATGATATAAGAGGGCAGCGTTTTTTTTTTTTTCTTCGGCGAGGACGCTCTAGAAACAACTAACAATGCAAACTGTCAACGATAGCCCCGCCGCGGTGGTCTAGTGGCTAAGGTACTCGGCTGCTGACCCGCAGGGCGCGGGTTCGAATCCCGGCTGCGGCGGCTGCATTTCCGATGGAGGCGGAAATGTTGTAGGCCCGTGTGCTCAGATTTGGGTGCACGTTAAAGAACCCCAGGTGGTCTAAATTTCCGGAGCCCTCCACTACGGCGTCTCTCATAATCATAGTGGTTTTGGGACGTTAAACCCTACATATCAATCAATCAAACTGTCAACGATAGCGAGATGACAATCCACAGCAACTGACATTACTCTCACCACTAAGAAATGCGGAAACACCGATGCATGCATACCTGGCAGAGACAGTGAGAGAAGAGAATGGTGAACGCCTTGCGCAAAATGCCGAAGCACGGCAAATCATCTTTACGCAACACCCACAACTTCTCCCAGCATGGATCTTTTTCATATATGTAAATAAGCTGGCACTGTTAAGTATCCGTGATATTCCGCATGGTATCGCTTTTAAGGAGTTCTACGAGACTGCTAGTTGAAGAAAACAGAAAAAAAAAGGAGGGAGGGGGGGGGGATGGTCAAATCTCGCTTATCCAAAGGTCGGCACACTTTGCAACTTCAACGAAACGGCATTAACCTTTCTTTCATATCCGTACTGGCGCGCAGAAAGCGTTATGAACCGGATATGTTCAGACGCTTTGTAGATCTCTTTCAAAATATATCAAACCTGACATCCAAGTTAGTCCACTGTTTATATATACATATTTCTCTCTCCTATCTAAACACACGATAACAGGCCAAATAAATGAAAGGGAAACAAAAAACCCAGCGCACGACTTTTCTCTTCAACAGACTGACAAAAAAACTTTCCAGGGACTTTTATCTGCCATTTTGGGGAGAGGATATAATTCCTCTGAAACTTGCCCTTTCGATTTAAGTTGTTCCTTTCGCAGAACATTGACACAGACGCTCGCAGCGATTAATTATGAATATGCGCAATAACCTGTCCGTCTCCCTCTTAACGGGCGAGAAATTGTGGCACGTTAAAAAAGACGAGAAATGAGAAAAAAAACAGGGTAGCGATAACGCTTTCAACATCACTGCACGCTCCCTGTAAAGTCACCTAACGCTAAGAACCGCCCCTAGTGGCTAAGGTACTCGGCTGCTGACCCGCAGGTTGCGGGAACGAATCTCGGCTGTGCCGGTTTGATTTCCGATGGAGGCGAAAATGTTGTAGGCCCGTGTGCACAGATTTGGGTGCACGTTAAAGAACCCCAGGTGGTCGAAACTTCCGGAGCCCTCCACTACGGCGTCTCTCATAATCATACGGTGGTTTTGGGACGTTAAACCCCACACATATCAATCGTATCACTCATTAACGCCGAAAACCGGAAAGCAAAGAACGATGTATACATTTTAAATACAATGGCCAGAACTTCAAAACTCGCGTTCACTACGAAAACGTTTATAAAGCCCTGCTCGAAGCGATTCATTAGGAAGCAGAGCAAAAAAAAAAAAAGGGAAGGGGGGGGGGGGAGCCTACCTCTTCCGAGAGAGCGAGGCCCGCGAATTGAACGTCGTCGCAGAGAAACGGCGATATTCGCTACCGAGAATGATGGATGGACCTTGCAATCTGCGCTAAACTTCCACTCCAGCATCCCCCACTCCTCCCTAGCCAATTGCGGCGTTCTAGTCTCCATCGAATCGTGTCTCTCTTTTTTTTTTTATCTTTTGCCCGGCTGTTTAGCCTCACACGTTTTATTCTTTTCTTTCCCTTAAAACGCACGCTGCCCTAGTAGCAGGTGTAAAAATAGAAAAAAAAAAGTACTTTCATTTTTGAAGGAGGGCACTCTTGCGGGCGTTACACGGCGCACTTTGCGAGTTCGTGTTCCATCTATTTAATACTGTTTTACCTCTGCGCCTATCATGCTCATGTGATTCATTTATAAGTGCAGTAAACTGGAAAAGGTGGTAATCATTCATTACGTCACAGCACGAAAAAAAAAAAAGAAACGAGAAAACTGAGGCATACTAAAGCGCACGCAGTTTATCAGCGCTGTGTCTCTGTTATGCGTACCTTTGTAAGCTTTCGCGATCTTTTCGCGCTTCAACAGGGTGAACTTATTCATTTAATTACCGATTTCTATCTGCAAAACCTTTCATGCCCGAGCGGGCCGGATTAAACAGAAATGAGCGGGACCGAGAAAAAAAAAAAAAAAAACGGCGACGACAATTCAGCCTCTTCCGCCGACCGACGGAAAAAAACCCCGCGCACGCGTGACCACGCCCTCACGGAGCGGATGTACAACGTCACCGCAACGCGTCGTCGTTTCCCGTCACTTTCTTTTAGAATACCCGCGCGCAGGTCGCACGGAACGCTATATACATCCTTTAACTGAGCAACTTACACAAACTGGGGTGGATGCGGCTGTATTGAGAAAGTATACGAACAGACCCTTCGAAAGCGGCGCGTTAAATACACGAGAGTTACACGTTTCTTCAGACGGGTCGAGTCACGACCACGCCCAGACCAGATTGTTAACGATTAGAATAACAGCGTGTCGAGCTAGTTGATACGTATTCACTTCCAAGAAGACGGGCCGTGCAAACACGGCAACATATCAAAGAAGTGTCCTAACGTCCTTCATGCGTCCGTGTTTCCACGCCCAGTTTTTTAGAATGAATTGTTAACGTCACCGCCTCTCGTTCGGATCTTGGGCGTTCGCAGGCATTCCCGGTCATTTTTCTTTTATTAGCCGAAAAGCAGGACACGAAAGAATTTGCTCCCAAAGAAACAACGCCCCATAGCAGGCTAGTCTGCAATAAGTACGCCAACTCGAGTTCGGGTTTCGTTAAATAGCAAAGCGACGTGCTTATAATAAGCTTTCCTCAAATAGCGCGACCAGAGCGAATTTCTCACAGTTTCGGAGAACACAGCACGCGTGATACTCGATCATCGCTTAACGCTAAAACAACGAGACCATGTCAGGTACTTTGCGAAACGACGATGCTACAACAGCAGCAGCAGCAGCCGTCGGTTGCGAGACGGACTAGGGGAACGCGCGTCAGTGCTCGTCGCAAGGAGGGGGGAAATAGCAGAAACAAAAAACTACGTCATCAAAGGCAGGCCGCGCTCCGTTTCAATTTGCCGGCGGCACAGACAGCGTCGTTTCGTGCGACACGCGTTCATCGCGCGTCAATCCCCTACCGTTCAGAAAAAAAAAGAATGAAAATAAACGACATAAATAAAACTACCAAAAAAAAAAGGGGGGGGGGGTGATATAACGCCGAGCTAGCGCGTCCCGATTATATATATATATATATATATATATATAGGGAGCGACTTAGCGCGCTGATGCTGTGTTTACTGGGTCTGGCCGGCTTTTGCCACACACTCCGAAAAATAAATTGACAAAGAGTTGCGAGCGTCACAGCGCAGACGAGCGGGTATCAAAAGGTTTCAAGTTCCGTTCCCTTTAATCTTCTCCGTCCGACCACCCGCGGGCACAAGCGCGCTGGGAGACGATACTTCACCGACGGCCATCCGTAGCAAAAAAGACAAAAGAGCGAGCATTACGGCGACTGATCCCGAACGAAAACCAAAATTCTAAATAGAGAAGGAGGGGGATGGAGGGTACGAACGAAAGACCTTAAACATCGGACCCAGAGACCAGAGAAGGGTTTCCAACCTTAGGCTTCCAGCTGCATGCAGGTTGCGCCCCCCCTTTTCTCCTGCAGGCATCCGAAGCACTTTGTGCAAACTGAAGGCGGCGCGGCTTTGTTGCTGCTTTATCTTCTCTCATTCCGTCCATGTTCATGCACCCTCGAATCATTGTTCTTTTTTTCCGCACAACCATCGGCACAGCCCGCTTCCTTAATTGCATTCATCGATTTTACACGCATATCACGGCAAGAGAAATGAAAAAAAAATATATATGGAGTGGTGGTTAGTGCGGGCTCGTTGTACGTGGACGGGAAAAAGTGCGGAGCAGCGCACAGTCGCCGCTCGATGTAGACCAGTCAGTCGCATCGCGATACGTATCGCGGGGCAACCCAGCGCGCATGCGCCGCCGCTCCTCGTCGCCATGGAAACGCCGGCACAGCCAGCGCGCACAACCCGTTATATATGTGTTTTTTTTTCCTTACCGCCACAGCTACATTTTTATCTTTTTCGTTAGCGCTGGCGCCAACCGCTTCTCCTATCGCGGTGTCCCGATTTACCCTCACTTCTTTTCTCTCTTTTCCTCTCAACGTTGTGCCGTCCGAATCACGTTCCCTATTCTCATCCCCACACTTTATCTTCTCTTCTTTTTCATCCCTCTTAACAAACGCACGGCGCTACTGCCCTTCAGAAAAGTTTTGCCAAACAAAAATCCTAATGGGACGCAGAAAAAAAAATGCCGTCGTCCTTTCTCGCAACGCCATCAGCGGAACAAGCGCGCGTTCAGATCGCGCGACAACGTGCACTAGAACGAAAAGAGGCGGGAGAGGGGGAAAAGGCGGGAAAGACAGGCTGCGCACAACGAACGCGAAGGAAAAACCAGAGTTATGCACGCGCTCGTCCCAACGCTGGTAAACATAAGGGAAGACGCGCAACAATTAACGCAAACCAAATAAGCGCTCCTCCAGCGGCTGCATTCGTTCTGCCCGCGTCCTTTCTTTTTTTATTTTTTTTTATTCTTGTCCTTGTTTTCTCGAGCTCCACTTACAACGATTCTGGAGCCCCGCGGTCGGAAAAAGAAGCAATGAACAAGAAAATTCTTCACGGACGAACACGACGCAATCTTCTCGTTTCATTTTCTTTTTATCTCCGTGTTGTTTTCTTTATATCGCTCCTCGCTGTCAACTAATCCGGCTCGGCTCCGACACCAACTTTCTCTGTTTTTATTCATCGTTACTGCCCTTGGTTCTTGCTGGTACTCCGAAAAAAAAAAAAACACTTTCCCAAAGAGGGCCGGATTCAGGACGTGGAAAAAATAGAAAACTAAGTAGAGACCAAGAAAGAGTGGAAAACTTAACCCCAACGGACGGAAGAGCCTGCAGCGAGAACGGGGAGGGAGGGAGAGGAGGGAAGAAGGCTCGTGCTTCGATCGGAACACTTGCCGGCATAAGAACACCGCAGCAAAGAACAAAAGAGAAAAGGGCAGATAGTGGGAGGAAATGTCGCAGCAAGTTTTAATTGAATTAACGAGGCGGCGGCAGCGCAGGCGACACCGAGAAACGCCCTCTCCCTCGCGTTCCCCACACGTGGAGCGAACGAAAAGAGAATACTCGAGGACGGAAAAGGGACTTTGTGGAAAAAAAAAATAAGGTGTAAGCGAAATCACCGGCGTCAGAAAATTGTGAAAGCGAATTGGAAGAGACGAAAAAAGGAAAAAGAGAGAAAGATGATGAAAAAAGGAACGACGGACTCGAAGGTTCTCCCCAGCCTCTCCCGAAATGAAGAAACACGAGTCGGGGGCGGTGTTCCACGAAACAAGGAAGGGTCAAGAGGGAAAACAGTGTCCCGAAGCGAGAGATCCATAAAAAAATAAGAGGAGAAAATGAATGCTACGCGAAGAGAATAGCGGGGAAGAGCAATAACGTTATTCCGGAGTCCAGTGAAAAGGCAAACAAGCGGCCTTCGAAAAAAAAAAGAATGAAAATATATGTCACTAGGTACAGCCCACTTCCTTTTTCCGCCTTGCTTTCCCCCCATATACATAAATTTGGGTGACGTCACACGTCGGAGCGTATAAAATTCATAACGTGTTACTGAAGAACACGAGCTACGCGCGGGGCTTCAATAAAGTAATGACGCTTGCATAAGCTATCAATGATAAGCATACTATGGCAGGAAGGAAACCACGGTTCCACGAGCAGCACATCGATTCAGTGTTGGCATTAAAAAACAGAAGCATTTTCGGAGCTGAAACTCAGAAAAAGAATTTCTAGCGAAGTATAAACTTCGGCGTACGGATTAGAGACAACATACACAGATGAATTTTTCTTTCGATGTTTGCACTTAGTATCAGGTCTACGCCTCAATTAGTCGTATATTATTACTGGCTTTAGTTGGGTGAATAATGGCCGAAACTGGTAAATAGTGAAAGTGTCGACTAATGTTCCCCGTCGACATTCAAAACAATGCGGCAAGATACTATATGCGTTATTGCTCCATGCTATATATATATATATATATATATATATATATATATATATATATATATATATATATATATATATATATAGTCCTGGTACTGGAATATTAATTTAAAGCGGTACGCCCACATCCCAACATCGTGGGCATTTTGTCAGCGAAGCATTACAAAAATTGTTAAATGCAAAAAAATTCAAACGAACCCTGGTCGGCTAAGACGACCAGGTCGACCCTTTCTAGACAGCGCCGACCACGAAAGTAGCTTGTACACGCGACCGAAGAACTCCGCGTAAACCTTGAAGGCGCTAAAACTCGTTCATCCCCGCACCGCCGACAACTTGCAGTCATCCACCTGTAAAGCCCAAACCTCGTAATCGCGAAAATGCACGCGACAGCGACGAGCAATGCCACGTAGATCGTCTTCGCGCGATCAGTCACTAGCGCAGACAAACATCATTCACGCGACGGCTTCGGCGAGCGAATTTCACTGTTGCTGGCATGAGGCCGTCTACTCGCACCAAGAAAACCGCGTAGCGAGCGGTATGCAATTTGAAAATAAGATATATTGTTGTGTAATGAAACGGAAAGTGCTTATGAATGCCTTGCAGCACTTTTTTTATATGCACATGCGTAAACATTGCGCTATTTTTTGTTGCTTACACGTGACTAGGGCAAGGTCACGTGCAGTGGATCCGTGGTGCATCAGCGAAGCAAAACGCCTGTGTAGTTTTTGTCTTTTCCGGTTTCTTTGCTATTTGCTGCTTGAGCCCAGCACTTCCGGGCGATGAGCGACGGTTTCCAAATCTGGAGAACCGAGCGATCGCGCGAAAACGAGCACGCGACACGTCGCGCGAACGCCCTGTTTCGTCGCTCATAGCATCGCGCGTCCTTGTCGCGTGCATTTTCGCGCTTACGAGGTTTGCTCTTTACAGGCCGAAACTCGCGCGACCAGTCTTAGTGTGGGTTCGTGGCGACACCTGGTGGCGCCGAGGTCAACCAAACACGACAACCGTATGCCGGCAAGTTAGGCAGATGCGCGGCTCGATACCTTCCATCGGCCGTAGCTCCCATTAATTGCAATCCAGTTGTAACCTAGCCACCCACGTAATATCATAGAGCCGCTTCAAGGTACCTTTAAAAAAGGGCGAGGTTGTTTCGGGTTGAAATCATGCAAGCTGTCCCTGCGGCCACAAAAACCACTATTCTTGTCTTCTGGTGTCGTTGCCGTCTTCTTTCACAAGGACAAGAGGTGATACGCACAACTGTTACAAAGCCGTTCCATGTCCAGTTGCGTCACAGACGGCGACATTCTGGAGCCTCAAACATCGCAATTAGCCTGCGTAGACGCGTTGATTTCCACTTGTTCCAAGAATGCAAAGGCGTTCTCATAGGTGGACGAATGCGTTTACGATGTTACAAATAAGAATGATGGCGATATCTGTAGCTTGGGACAAAGTTCCTTCCATTTAACCTACATCACTGCGTCACCCGTTGGGATCCACGCAGAATGCGTTCGCCAAACCTGACACGCGGGAGCACGACGAAACGCGCGCAAGCAGCAAGGCCACGCCTTAATTAACCACGCAGCGCTCCACTCGGCAGCGCGAGAGGGGTCAACGTTCCGCAATGAAAACAGCTGCTGCCAAGCGGGGCACGACACACGCCCCGAGAGAGGGCACAACAACCGCATCATCATCGAAAGAAAAGCTACCGGCGGAGGACACGTGGATCGACGCAACACAAATAACACGCGTGCCAGCACTGAGAAGAGAAGGCTGGGGAGGGTATAACAGAACCCATTAAACGAACGGCCGAGAACACGCTTCAACGAAAGCAAAAATAAAGGCGGCCGCCATAGCGGTAAACCACCACCGGCACAACAAGACCTCTCGCCGTCAATAATAAGTCCGGCAAGAAGGGAACCGCCATTGGTGGGAAGGCGCGTGGGAAAGAAAAAAAAAGGGGGAGTAAAAAAAAACAGGCGCAACGCCGCCGCCGGGCCACCACCGCGAAAGCACACCGGCGGCGGCCGAGACAGACAGACAGACGCACGCCTCGTATAAATCATCGCGGTAAACAGCCGGGTGAAGGAGGGAGATAGAAAGCCCACGAGACGAAGACAAAAATAATAATAAAAGAGGAAAAGATGCAAAGGTCGCACGGGGAGAGGCAAGGTCGCGCCTGGTCGGCGAAGGAAGAACCCCCGACACAACGGCATACTGTGCATCCGATACAACACCCCCTTTCTACCCCCCCGCCCTCCACCACCACGACTCTCTTTCGACGCTGCCGACCTTTCAAGGTCGCCGAAGAAGTGCCTTTTATGACTCATCGGTCGGGGCGTCAGCTGACGCGATAAAGCGGAGGCAGAAAGCAGCCGGCGTTCGCTGAAACTTTCACTACCATTAACCCGCTTTTTTTTCTCTCTTTCTCTCTCTGTTTTTATTTGTTTTCTACGGGTTATTATAAGTCTCCGAACAAAGCCCATTCATTTTCTTGTGTCCAAAATAGAAAAATAAGACGCGTAAAATCGGCACCGTCCAGTCTTTCACTAACCCACAATGCGCCCCCCTTTCACTTTCTCCGGAGGTCGAACGTCCACTCCCTGGCTACTTTCCCGAATGAGGACACCATAGCAGACTTCCGGGGAAACGGGCAGCAAAACGATCGTCTCGGACTTCTCGCTGTCACCGCTTCTCGTCACAACAGCGAGAACCCGGAAACGAAGAAACGATAGCCGCGCAACACCGGAAATGAGCCACGAGGCCCTCCAATACAAATAAAAAAAAAACTTTCGATTCCTCTTTAAGCCCTGACAAGCGCTTGTCACGCGATTTCGATAGAGCTTCGCAACGCTACGCGATAGTTACCGACCCTCCCCTGCTCCTCCCTCCAGCTAGTTCTCAAATCCAGCTCGTAAAACATTCTCCAAACTTAAAACCATGTGCAGTTCTGGCATGTAGCGACGAGCATTGCTCCGCGAGACGCCTTTTTTTTTTTTTTTCATTGTTCCTTTTCATTTTACGACTCGTATGGCGGGCACGGCTTGCAGCCCGCGCTCCTATTAATTTCCACCGCTAGGGACACAAGACATGCTCAGTCAGACAGACAGGGCCGTCCAGCGACGCCCGAGAATCGCGTAATCGGATTAATTGCGAATTAGGAGCGCCGCCCGTGTACGTGCCCGCACCGACCGGACCACGATCAGGGCTCGGACGGCACACGAAGCAGCGAGCAGCATGGCAGAAAAACCGGCTGCGCAATTTCTTGAAAGGCACAAAAAAAAAAAACAACAACAACAAATGACAGCCTTCCAAATTACGGTTAAAACAAGCGAGACGAAAAAAAAGTTGCGTCGGCGGCTTAGCGGGACGCTCGTTTTGGCAGGACAAACTCGGCTTATGCCGACGGACTCTGCAGTCCAAGCCTGTAGGCGCGAGAGGAACAGCTAGTCGTCATGGTGCCACTAAATTCAAACACGGGACTGAGGCTGGGACACGTAAGCTACACGAACGGTAGGTTGAGGTTTATAAAGAAACAAACGAAAAGAAAGTAGGTACCACTAGAACATAATGCATGATCATTTAAAACATTATGCAGTGAAAATAAATGACTTCGATCCTGGCTGCTTTTTAAAAGACGCAAAAAAAAAAAGAAACGTATTGCGCATCTAGGCAAAAATACTAAGTACGACGAAATGAAGGTTTACAAATTTAATCGTTTTCCGGAAAGTAATAAATTGAAACAGCAATAAAGCTATCTCGATCAGCGGATTATGCCTCTCATTTTCTCGCGCAACTAACAGCTTCTGAGTTGGCAGCAGGGCTACGGAAGCCTGGCAGCAGGGCTACGGAAGCCAAGTTCTTTAAAGTCTATTGAAGAAAAATTATCACAATAACGTCAACAACGTATTGTTACGGCTAACTTCACGACGGCGGCAATGATCAGATTCACATTTTCCGAGTAGCGCCACTAACCAGCCTCTGTAATTATAAGTGATCTCTCTCAATCAAGTAGGTGTCCGCAATTTCCAGAGCAAGTTACATAGCGATTTATCGGCTACAGCAAAGTTGGCATAAGCTTCTGCTACTCACGCTTTCAGACACACCGAGTTTTATAACGTCACGGAAAACGCGACGGCCGCAGTGATATCACTTGTAAAGGGGAAAAAAATGTTATGTTCGGACGAAGCTCCGAACTCAAGAGGCAGCATAAAATTCTAAATGAATATTGAAATAGTTGGACGGAACTGCTGACGCACAAAAGGCCCCCTCCTGTCTAAACAAAGTAGAAGACAGCATTCTGCGAAGTGCTGCCAAAGCCACCAGGCGAAGACCACATCGTCTTAAGTAAATTTGAAAGCAGACAGGCCTGTTTTGTAAAACGAAAATTCTGTTCTAGTTACCCCTTCCCGTGTTCCGGTTTAGAATAGTGCGTTTTTGTATCTATAGGGCTTTAGCGCGAGGCATACTGACCATTTTCTAGTCCCGTTTTTAAACTCTATTGTTAAAACGAATATCGGATAGAACGAATTGGTTTATGCACTACCAGACTTCGTTGTAGCGACGTTCGACATGTACCTAATTATGACAGCACAGACGATTTGTCAACCACTGTCATGCAGCCTATGTAATCTAGGCTAAGACAAGCGTTGAGCGCTTCACAGTGGACAGTGACACCGAGCAAAGGACGACGCACAAAGCGAACGAGAATTCACTGTCATCGAATAAGCCTGGCAAATGAAACCACCAGCGTGCGCCCCTATAGTCAGTCTAAGTAACTAAATAATCAATTGTTAAGAAACGACCACAAAGCAGTTCCCATTGATCCACAGGTATCCTCGTCTAAATACCAAGACATGCTTTAATACTGGTACTAACAGTGAATGAATGCTGAATTCCAACTGTAACGTTGTTAATTTAAGGGCGAAGCAACTCGCAGGTTGTAGGCTTGTCCGTTGTGCATTCTCGTGATGACGATGACACTCATCACAATGCAAGATACCCAACAAATGCCATGACGATGACGTTGATGACGATTAAGAATAAGCGCATTCCACCCAGTTCACACAATATCTTTCTTCCGCGGATGAAAGCGAACGTGAACGCACTCTCGCCCGCGATTGCACAACGCCGACCCCGAACACAAGCTACCCCGGAAGCGAGAGATCGCGAAGTAGCGGCAAAGCGACAACGCCGACAACAGGGCCTGTCCATGTCTTTACTTGTGAATGGATTACAGATTTACACATTCGAAAGCCCTCCAAAAAGCAATGCAGAAGCAAACAAACGAGCCAAAATATGAACTTTCCCCGCAGCTTTCAGCGCTTCCTTTCCGCTTTTTCTTGCCCCTTTTTTTTTCCTTGGACACCTCACGGCGCCCTAGCAACCAGGGATCGGTGCTGAACCAATCAGCCGGTACCAGGACCGGTAGCAGCCTTCCGGACCCTCCAGACGGTTGGTCGTTGCCAACGTAGTGAGTTGAGCAAAGCGTACACCATCCGAAGACAAAAACAAAAAAAAAGCACCAACAACAACGCACCGATGCTGATGATGACATAACCCCCGCTATCGGGCCACATTCGAGACAGTGCACAGAAGCAGAGAGGTCAGCGTGTCGGAGCAACGCGAAAACGTACACAACGGGAGATACGCAACAAAAGGACATCGGTCCCCCATTGCCGAACATTGATGGCGGTGCGCAAGGGAACGAGATTACGGCCAGAAATCCGGAGGCTTATTCGCAGGCAGGGGGGTGGCAATTTTCAGGACTCGGTGCTGGTGGCGGCAGCCTTTCATCCCTTATGATATCCGCTGTCTAGGAAACCCGGGACCTACGAGGAGGGGGGTAGGAATCAGTTGGACTATGTCGACAACGTTCCGGTGATTGCGCCCCGATGATGTTTTCCCGGCCCGACCAGGCCATTTTTACCGGGGCCGGCGGCTGTTCTCGTCGTTTCCCCGGGAATGCCCAGACAGACTCCTAAACGAATCTAGGGGGCAGAGGTCTCGCATTTACTCAGCCCGGGGACAGAACGAAGCAGCCATAATACCGAACGGCGACCGGTTGAAAATGAAGCGAGCAATCAGCCAACAACTTTGGTACGTACGACCCATCTTAAAGCTTGGCGAAGTAATGGGTTGAACACATTTACTAGCGCTTGCACATGAATCCTTTATGTGCAATACTCACGAATGGAAACGTGAAGACTCGGTAATACAGCCAATTTTGTTTCCAGCATCTTAGAGCTCGCCTCGACTCGAAGACTCGCACCAGAGCCGACGCTACTACCTATCGCGGGCATACTTGCGGCGACAAGACACGGTGTCATCACAAGCAGTCGCTCATAGAGGTCATTGAATGGTGAAATAAAAAAAAAAACGCGGCGCGTTTCAATCCGCTAGTACCGTAGACTGTTGTGCTTGTGCCAACTGCCATGACATAATGCTCCCACACTGCACCATAACCTGCGAATAGAGTCCTTCCACCGTGCGCGCTCTACCAACGCAATAGCAGTTGGCGGAGCCTTTTCGTTCGTTTCAGTGGAAATACTCGTCCGCAAAAGCACGCGCAGTAAAAGTGTTTCGCCCAATCATTCAATGCTCGATTCCTCCCGCTTTAGCCACTTTTGTTGTTTTTTTTCGTTTCCCGGAAACAGCCCCCACGTGAACCGAAATATCTTTTTATCTAAACTACTGCGAATTACATGGACATAGTCGAGTTGGCTCTATTTAAAGACTGCACACCATCATTATGACCCATCAGAGAGACACTACTTAATTATGTATTTTCCATCTGCGTAAAGAACAAAAACCGAATTCAAGGACGTCAGGAGCTATACCTTATATTCCTACAGATACGCGTCAAACCACAACAAAAAGAAGAAAAAACAAGCGCTGAACGAGAACGTCGATCGCCAAAGTTCCGTCCAATTAGGGACTACATTTCCATCTCCACAAGTGCACGCGACGCTGCCAAATTAGGGGAGAGAGAGGTCGGAGCAATCAAAAGTACAGAGAGAGAGAGAGAAAACAGAAAACGGAGGGGAAGGGGGGCGAACAGGGGCCGTCCGCGCGCGCACTTCATTTGCATCGGCGATAACGGGCGCGCGATTCCCTCCCGAGAACAGGGCATACATATTCCGATATCCCGACGTCGTCGTCGTCATGTGTGCACCACGGGCTCGGATCGAAGGCAGCCTTCCCATCCCGACGGAATAAAAAGACCCGGATCAATGCGAGTCCGATAGATCAGCGCACAAACTGCGCGCCGAGAGGGGCGGACTTCGCTTCCACGTACGACTGGAAAGGGCACGGGAACAACGGGACATTTACAATGAATGGAGAGAACCCCACCCCTTTCCCCCATCGCAGAATAAAGAAATCACTCCCGGGACACGTTCATTGCTCACAAGAAGCACACCGCGAGAGCTAGTTCGAAGTTGTCCACTGCGTTCGCCCTATTGGCGCACTCCCTTCAATATCAGACACTGTTTTCAAAACAACCGCACCGCGAAGGCTGGCGTACCTCAGCTAGGGCAAGAAAATGCCGTAGCGAGCGTTACAACACGAACCGGCGTACCAGCGGCAGTTCTCATGGCAACATTAAGATCGCGGCGCCAACGTTCCGTCTAGCAATTTCGCTAGGTGTAACTGTAACAGCGAGCGTGTGACGTCATGTAACGCAATAGAGTCAAATGACTGAACGGTCATCTGACACAGAAGACTGAACGGTCATCTGATGAGTGAAATTATACGGAGAGAGGCTACTGCTACGGGCGGCTCACACTGACGTCTCTATAAAACAGCCACGTTCGAGCCAACATGGTCAGACGCGAACTAGGTGATGTTACGCCAGCGTTATCTGTATACATCGCACGCCGGTTCATTCGTAGTTATTGTAGAGTACCACTAACAACAATACAGCGACGTCGTTATCGCACTGAAGAAGGTCAAGCGCGCCCGATTTACGCTTGCTTCGACGCAAACTGAGCCACCACGTTGTGCGTCGATGATGCTACGCGCAAGCTATCAAAAACGCACCGCAAATATCTGACCTGGCGTCAGAGGTGTTCATACAGTTACCAAAACGCAACGTGTGCGGCTTAGCAAGGCGCCGCCGCCGGCAATATACAGCGACGCAACGAAGTCCATCGAGCAACCAATCCCCCCCCCCCCCCCCGCGCGCTCAACCAACCACCGTCGTCGCCTTTTCCGCCTCATTTTTTTCCCGCACATCCGATATAGACAGGCACACGCAAGTTATGCAGCCTCCGCTAACCTGCGCCTAATCGCCCTTCTCATCGCTCATCCTAAATTCGTCATTAGGCAGGCACGGAGGCCACAAGGAAGCGGCAAGGGGGGAAAAGCAATAAAAAAATAAAGACAGAGAAGCATCAGGACGGCAAACGGAGGCAATAATGGGAATACCGGGCGGAGTATAGCGGGACAGTGTGTGTGTGTGTGTGTGTGCGTAGACACAAACGCAGCAGATCGCAACGACGCTCCTGCAAAACGGACTTCCTCGCCTTTTTTTTTTTTTTTTCACGTCCCTTTTTCTACAGCTTTCTTTCCCGCTTCGGGTGGGAGGCACATCACCCGCCGCCACTGATCGCACATCGCATTTCCAGCGACCACGGCACAGGCTGCGCACCGAGTCGCTGCGGCACTGCTTGCTACTAGACGGCCGCGATCGTTTCACGCTTTTCTTTTTTTTTTTGGTCTTCTAATATTCTTTTTCGTACTGCCGGTGAAAAGGAAATACTGCGAGAAGCGATGCGAGACACGAGAGAGAAATCGGTGTTACTGCTTGCACCGCCGCTACTACGAGCGTTAAACACGGTAGCGCAAAAAGCAAGGGCGGAAACAAGAACGATATAAGGACTAAAAAAAAAAGCAGTCTTCCTTTTTGTTTTTTGTTGTTTTTTAATTTCTTTCTTTCTTCAAGGTTATAGAGTGTGTGCGCTCCGATCACAGACGAGGTTCTCGGCTGACTGGAGCGTGCAGTGAAGACAAACTGAAGGGTGCACGAAGCGGCGACGTATCTTCAAGAGAGAGAAAGAGAGGGGAAGGAGAATGGGGAGAGACGGGCGAAGAGGCCAGCACAAACGAGCACACGCTAGATGAGAGTGAAAACGAAGGAAAATAAAAATAAAGAGAAGGTGCCACGTCCCTCGATTTCCTCGGGGTCCATTAAAAACACATCTGAAACGCATCTCGAGACAAGGAAGGAATCAAGCCCCGGCGATCAAGACGAGGCTGCGCACCACGGCCGAACGAAGGCCCGGCACGGAAAAAAGATAGGACGCAGAAACTGAAAGGAGACGGCATGCCGAGAGAGAGAAATGAACTCGCGGAAGATTAACGGAGTCCATCTAGTAACGCTCACTTAACTACCTGGCCGACTCACGAGCGCGAAATGACCTGCGCATGACTTTGTTTCTTTTTTGTAAAGCCCACCAGCCATCGGGCCACGACTACAACCTATAACTGCCGCGCGCGAACCCGTGATCTTCGAAAACACGTTGCATGCTGGGGCGTAGCAGTCTAGACACTTCGTGGAGAAACCATGCTTGCTTAGTTATTTCTTTTAAGCTGTTGCTCAGAGGTGCGCCCAAACAGTTGACTTTGTTCTCCCAGATTCCCTAAGACCACGTTCTTTTATTTTAAACCTATCTCACGCTATCGACCGACAACCGAGAAATTTACAGGATGCCATTAGTGCGATCAGTAGGACATTCCATAATTTGTTTTAATATTTACTACTAATAAAAGCATATTTGCAAATGCTACACGATTGTAGAAATACAAAAGGGAAAAGGAATGAAGAGCAGCTATGCCAAGTGGCACCACGCTAGAATGAAAGCGGTATTGAGTAAGACAAAACAAAAACAAAAAATGCCTACACTCTTTGAGCATTACCTAGTCTCCAAGCAACGGTCATCTGCTGTCATGAACGCAATGTTTTTCAATAACATCACACCTGCTCTTGCCCAGCCAGTAAATGTACGTTAAGTTGATGACAACACGTGCGCCACGTGACCTGCAAGCACAGCAGCGAGATGACAATTTGCGTGCGAAGATAAGCCTCGAGAGGCGTTATCGCAACACCGCCAAACCAGGTGCGAATCAGGACTACACGTATGCACCGCGCATCAAAAAATGACAACGTCGTATAGTGTTTCACCAACAACTAACCTCCGTTATAGACAGCGGCGTATCACAGACCGCCGGAAACCGTCACGAAAGTTACCAGGTGAGATAACAAGAGCAATGGGCGGAACAACACGGCGAGCGGCGTGCGTCATAAAGCCAGCCGGCTAAGCATTGCGAGCTCCCAACGACAGCGCAAGATGCACCTCTTATCTGACTGTCGAGATAAGGAGGCAGCGGAACGACTAACACGCAAGGACGCACGAGGAGGAAGGAAAAAGACGAGAACGTCGCTGATGAGACGGCACGACTCGGCGTTCTGAACAGGCGGTAGGGATAAAGAATCAGAGAAAAAAAAAAAGCACAGCGAGCGCAGGGTTACGCTTTACGCTGTCGATAACATCGCGTCCTGTGCACGACACATGCCAAGGTCGGCGGGGAATTAAAAAAGGCAACGCCAGCCAAGGCGGAAGAAGAAAATCACCGTGCCCTTATCGCCATGCGCGTGGTGAACTCCCCGCACCGACCCACGATGTGAAGGTAACGGCCGGAAAAAAAGCAAACACACCACGCGCGAAGATAAGACGTCCATCGAACGTACGGCACGGCGCTTGGCGTTATCTAATCGACGTGCATTAGCAATAGCGCCACCTATCAGGTCTCGAATATATATATATATATATATATATATATATATATATATATACATATATATATATATATATATATATATATATATATATATATATATATATATATATATATATATATATATATATATATATATATATATATATATATATATATATATATATATATATATATACGCAGGCCTGATTGCTGGCTGGCAACTCTACTGTCAGTGTTCGTGTGTGTATGAACGCGAGACAAAATCAGCGAGTCCAGCAGGTGCACTGCAAACATTAGCCAGCAGCTTATACAGATAAAAGGATAAAAAACTCGTTCAGATGTATCAACTCGCATTTCAGTGTAGACTTAATGGAAAGGTTCCTCCTTCCTCCGCATTATAACGATCCTAGCGTGTTTCACGGCCTTCTCAACTTGGAGGGGGGGCACTTCCCTAAAATTGAAACGAACCGAAAACAACTTTATTTGGGCCTGCGGTTAAACGAAACCTCGGAACCAAAGAAATTGCATGGGCACCGAACCGTTCCCTTTCTTCGGCATAAAAGGACAGCTGACAACGCGAGCACCGTTCGCGTACGACGAGGGGGAGAGAAGCTAAACACGACCCTTTGCCTCTTCGATACACCGTGAAATCACGCTCGAAACGACCCACGGCCGCCTTCCCAATAGGCCACGCATTACAAACGACCTTAAACAAGAAGAAATCAAACGTAACACTGCGACACAAAACAAACCGGCGCGCCTGAAAAGAAAGAAAGAAAGATGCGGAAGGTTGAGCACGTGGCACACGCCGCTCCCGTGGAGTCTCAATTATAGAACCAACCACCACAGAGTGCCCCCCCCCCCCCCTCGTTCTCTCCATCGGCGCGGCGTTACTTTCTTCTCTCGTTGCTACTGCTGCTGTTGCTTTTCGTTTCGTTCTCTTCTTCCCGGCCAGAAAAAAAAAAAAATTCATCGCTCGCGCGGCCGCTGTTGCTGCTGCCACTGCTCGAGCAAGCCGTTTCTTCTTTCGCGGACTCGCTCTCATTCCGGCGCTAGCCGCCATCCATTTTTTTTTTTTGCCTCTGTTTAATTTCCCGTTGCGTTTATTATTACCTCAGGGTCGGCCCTTTCCGTTTAGCCGACGACGCTCGTTCAGTGTCACGGCCGAAGAAGGAACGCCGCGTGAGTACAAGGGGGAGGAGGAGCGGCTGCTGCCGTGCCGCCAAAGACTGTGCCCTTCCTCCGTCCCTCTCGACCCGCCGCTGACCCTCGTGGCTCCGTCATTCATTCGCGCATCTTTCATTCATTCGGACGGCGCTTCCTGAACGACACGCCCACGTGCCTCGTTCATATCCCGATGGTGCCGATCTCTCGCGGCACTACCTCACTTTTTCTGCTCCAACTACAGTTGAGCAACTTCGCCCGTCCCTACAGAGTTTAAAACAATGTCAACGAGGATTCGGCTCACGTCGTTCGCGTGTCGTCACAATTAGCTACTCTTGTTCGCTGATACTGAAATTAGTAACAGTAACAATGAAACCGATTCAGCTCTATGTGGCCGCGTGCACCTGTTGTGCTTTCGCCCGAAAACGATGTTCAATAGATTGCAATTAATATCGACCACTGTCCGCAACCATTTCTACGCAAACCACTTCTGGGATAAGGTTTTACGAATGTCACGTCATGCTTTAGAAAGCAAGACGGTCAGGAATTATGAACGACGTGCCAACACACCAAACACCACGTACAACCAACAAGTCAGAGCTATACGCGTAATAAGCACCGCGCTAGCAATGACAGATTGCCCTTTAAACTCTTAACTGTTGCGTTTTATTATCATTATTATTTCTGGCTGTCAACTTTTCTGGCGCTTCCATCAAACTGGAGCAGTGAAATCGGTACATGTCCCAATGCGCTCTGTACTCCCATTGACAACTTCACTTTCGAATGACTGGACGCGGTCGTAGAAGCAGTCAAGCCGATTCTCGATGATGCCCTCCACCACACTCAGCGAAATTTCCCGGCAGTGCACGGAACTAGGAAACCGAAAACCGGCGTCAGCAATCGGCCTCAGCGGCGAACACTCGGCGGCCAACGACGCACCTTCGCATTGCGCAGCTCATTGCGCGAATGACGCATGCGTCAGTGCCTCGTTCGGTTGCAGGCAACGCCGCGGACGGCGCTAGACACACCGGCGATGCCGAGCGTACAGGGGCTACAGTGGTAGTGCGCACCTGCGAAGGCACGACGCCATAGCACTCGTGTCCTTCGTGTCGTCCTTGTCTCTGTGTCGTCGTTTTGTTCTCGCGCTACAACTATCTTCATGCCATACCAACTAGCCCGAGCTGCTACACTTCTAAGTAGATTTACTGTGTAAGCGCCAAAGCAAACGCTTCGCAGGCGATGAACTAACTACTTTCTCGTGATCGTTGATAGACGACGGCGCCGACGAAAAGCGAAACGCGCACAGACGTGAGACGAATCAGCTGCTTCGCTAGTCTTTGTACGAGCTGACGAAACGCGCGGGATCTTGCCCATCCATACGAAGGCGCGAAGTACTGTGGCGACAGCTGCAGACTCACACCTTTCCTTCTCCTTACATTCTTCACCTCATGTACCCTTCTCTTTACCCGTCCTCCTCCTGTAAATATTGCCCCGCACAGAAAGCAAATCTTAATCATATCATGTGGGGGTGCCCTAAGCACCCCCCTCCACCGTCCCTTCGAAAACTAATTAGTAATGAGGAGCAGTGGGAGGCTGCCATGCGCAGCTTGAAACCCGACGTCCAGGAGGCCATCCTGGGTTGGGCAGAGAGGGTTGCGGAGGACTATCGAGCGTAGCAATCTCTCCTCATCTCTCTTCCATTGCACCTTTCCTTTACAAAGGAAAAATAAAGTTTATACCTACCTACCTACCTTGCCCTCACTTCCAAATGCAGCCGCGCCTTCGCAGGGTGACACAAGGACGAAAGAGAGAGAGATGCTTGGAGCGCTGCCAAAACGCTGATTCACCCCTAAGCAGCAGCAGCACGTGGTTGTCCCAACGTCCAAGATTCGCTGGAGCGTCGACAGCTTGAAATTCGGAGAGACCGCAAAGCGACCTGCCATACTGGAAAATCACCATCACCGGAACACTCCCTACAAATCAGAAGCGTAGGCAGATTTTTTTTTTCTTTTTTTCGGGAGTGGGGGAACACCTTCTTCGAATGGTCGTTTTTCGCTCTCAACACCATGGCGAAATATCATTCCAGGGGAGCTTGGAGTGCCACTCCCTGACCACGCCACTGCTATGCAGACGATTAACCAACGAAGCTGAAATCCCGATGGTTTAAGATTGATTGATTGATTTGTGGGGTTTAACGTCCCAAAACCACGATATGATTATTAGAGACGCCGTAGTGGAGGCCTCCGGAAATTTACACCACCTGGGGTTCTTTAACGTGCACCCAAATCTGAGCACACGGGCCTACAACATTTACGCCTCCATAGGAAATGCAGCCGCCGCAGCCGGGGTTCGATCCCGCGACCTGCGGGTCAGCAGCCGAGTACCTTAGCCACCAGACCACCGCGGCGGGGCCGATGGTTTAAGAGTTCGGTTCATATTCCGGCAGTTCATCAAGGCCTTCCTCAATTACCACTCCCGTCTGTGCAGAAATCTTAATCGGGTTTTGCCAGCGCCGCTCACACTACTGGTTGGACTCAGATACAGCTGCAACAACTCAACCTGAATCGCACACTAAGAGGAACGCTACAACGAAGCGCTAATGCAGCTTATGCCGACATATTGTTCTTTCAACAACTTTGTTGACACTGACTTCGTACCAGCGGGTATACTTGCAGCGAGAGAAAATGTAGGTCAAAGTCCGGCTGGACTTCACTTAAAAGGAGCCCTGACACAAGTGGCCTCGTAAAAGGACCCAAGTGTCTCAAGAATTGACAGCCGCAAAATTTTAAAGAATTTTTTCAGAAAATGATTTGCCTCAGAAAGACAAGTACTTGCCAACGCACTGTGGCGATTGGATGATCGGCCTGTTTTTGTGCAGGTGCTATTACAGCACAATCCACATCCCTCGACAGCCCACAATGCAGTGAAAGCCCTCTTGTGTTTTTTGAGCAAGACGGGTTTGTGTGAACGCCTCTGACATGCGGTAGAGTTCTACAAGCTGCAGTGAATTTACTGTCTGCATCTCCCTTTTTCTTTTCTTTCTCCTTCCTCTTTCTCATCTTTATTGTCCCCTTCCCTGATCCCCCAGTGTAGGGTAGCCAACCGGATGTCTTTCTGGTTAACCTCCCTGCCTTCTCCCTTCCTTCCTTGAGAATCCGTCTAGTGCTAGCGAAGTTACAGGCATGTGTCACACGCGCCAGGCGCTTTCTCTCTCTTTCGTATCAGGCAATGCACTAAAAGTTACGCAAAATAGAGGAGTTGATGACAAGCGGGCAAGACGATGCGTCCGTTCAGCGGCACGCGTTATGACCTCGACCCCATTTTTATTTTATTTTTTTTTTCAACGTCGAAGCACGTTAACACATTCCTCGGAGGCTAGGCAGCTCACGACGCTCACGTCAGCCAATGGGCGAGAACTTTGGAATTATGGAACTGTCATTTCAGACCAATAGCATCGTTTGTCCCGAGAAAAGGGAACGATTTCTAGCCGACATCGAAAAAGTAATGGTAAATTCCTGGCCACATGTCTAGCTTCACATTGCGTGTTTTCGGGAGCCTCGACTACAGATCTGCAGTGTTTTCTTGCCATGCCAAAAAAAAAAAAAAACTCTTGCAGAGCCCTAGTTTTTTTTTTTTTGAACACGTTTCAAATAATACTTCGTTACCATTTCGGACACAATGGTTCAATATGACTTCCCTCAACTTGACACTTTAACTCATTGACTATAGTTATAGAGGTACGTAGTTAATGTTGCCAAAATTTATATTACAATATGGTGCAATTCTTGAAACGACGTCGCCTCCTGTTGTACAGCCGCGGCCACGCCTGTGTAGAGCACGCGAACACAGCCGGTTCTTGCTCTGCGGGACGATACCTTGGGGCAGTATCAGGCTCTAGCGTGGTCAGCCTGACAACTAGGCAGTGCATGCTCCTGTTACACCATTTGAGAGCCCGAAACTCCCTCAAAATTTCGGCCGGCAGAGCAAAAACCGGCTGCTCGAGCGCTCTACACAGACGTGGCCGCGGCTGTATCTGCATTTTGTGGAAAGAGCACTTCGTATTGTGAAATGCCGCCACTCAATTAACACATGCGAAATAATTTTTCTCGCCAACGCCGCCACAAGGCACGCAAGCGGCAACGAACGGCGGCACGACGTTACTAATCACTCGCAGCCACTTAGTCGGCCTCCTATAACAATTTATACAGCAGCATTGCAGGGCTAGGGTTGACGGAGACAGCCGAGAAAAAAAAAAGCGATCACCGCGCGGTATCATTTTCACCGGCCCCGCTCATGTGCGCGTCGGAAAAAAAAAAGGACGTCATCGTCAGCACTGGCTGATAACGAGTGTCATTAAAAGCGCGGCTACAGACGCTGACGACGCGTGCCAATTAGCGGAGAGCGCCCCGACGACGACGAGCTTAATTAATACACACGCACGTACGCATTTTCGGAGATAGTGCCTCATTCTTACGCACGTGTGAGCTGGTCACAACATACTCATACAATATATATATATATATATATATATATATATATATATATATATATATATATATATATATATATATATATATATATATATATATATATATATATGTGTGTGTGTGTGTGTGTGTGTGTGTGTGTGTGTGTGTGTGTGTGCACTAAAAAAGAATCTATGAAGAAGGACGTATGCAAAAGCGTTGTAACTGATGCGGGGGCTACAGTACAAACAAGTCACGAGTTTCCAAAAGACCGGCTTAACAAACGACGAAAACAAAGAAAACGCAACCAACGTCATCATCCACGTAGCGGCGCAGCGGGGGGAAAGTGAGCGAACGAGCGAGAACGCTCGTGCACCGGTCACTAATTCGCCGGGGCACTGGGGCGTGACGTAATCTGGGCGAATGAATTGGAAAAATGAGCGCGCGCGCGCCGATACTCTCTCTCTCTCTCTTTTCCTTGATCTCTGCCCTTCCCCGGCGTCATCGAGAAAACCCGTCTTTTCCACACGCGCGCTCTGTCCCCCTCTCACAGTTAGCGAGACCTCGCGGCGGGTGAGGGGGTCACGATCGCGAGCGGTGCTTCGGACGGCGATCGCTAGGGGGAACTGCGGCGCTCCTGCCGTTCGACTGACGCGGAGATCGACGGTCTCCTTGCGGTTGGACCAGTTGAATACTTTTTTGAATAATTTAAAATTAGATATACATGTGTAACGTCTCAAAAACTGGGCATTGTTATGGGGGACGACTGAAGAAGGGCGTTAATACAATAAAATTTACACCGTCACAGTAACATGGGTGAAACAACCCGTATGGCGAGAGTAGTAGCAACTACCTGGTCCTTCATTTCGTCTTTTAGTCAAGTGGCACATAACTGTGGGTGGAATTCCAATACACCACATTTTCCGCCTCATCGGTATGCGGCATCCATGGTCAGCAATCGAACCCACACCCTCGCGCGCAACGCGACGCTGCGGCCGCTATAGGCAACACTGTGGGTGGCACATATTTTATCACGATCGCAAAAGAGAAAGAAGAAGAGCAAGGCGCCCTTCTCTTGTATCGTTCTTCCTCACCTTCTTTTCTTTTTGTTTGCATTTTTCACCCAAGTATTCACAACAAATGGACTTCGGTTAGCACACGACAATACTACAGGCGCACCAGCAAGGTTGTTAGCAATGCTAAGCTCATGCTTCCAAACTTTCAGTCACTAACGTTTTTTTTTTTCTCTACAAATTAATTGGCATACAACTTTCTGTGTGCACGAACATACATAAAAAATCATTTTTCATTTAATTACCATCATGTTTGTTCAAATGCATTTCCGCAAAAAGAAGAGCACACGCTGACTTTTCAGCCAATGGACAACAATCTCTAGAAAATAAAAATGTGGTACCTCCTCCTCCTCTCTCTCTCTTTTAAACAGAGAACCTGCAAATGGCTAGGGTATCGTGTATTGATAGTGTCCGCCAAAATTTTGCCAGTTTCCATAAGCTCCTCAAGGGGGCAGCAGTCTTTATGCCGCAGCATTTCGAACTAAGTGGAAACAGCAGCTGGCAAAGTATGGCATAAGTTCTTCCCGTGTTCTCCAGTTGCTACGATACGGCCACATAAAGTGCTCTTCCACACTCTGAAAGAGAAACGTGCACGCACAAAATATGCAGGGACCAGGAATGCATGCGACGACAGTGAGCGGCCAATACGAATGCATGCCAACAGCATGCAGTAATTCGGACAGGACAAATCGTGTTTCGAGATTGAGAACTTGGTCTTGTAGGTGGGCACTTGGTGAGCAAACTGCGCTCACTAAGCAACTCAAAGGCAGTGCAATGTGTACCGGCAGACTCTGCACAGTCATTTGCATATTTATGGGCATTGTCGACAACCTGGCTCTTGATACCAAACTGGCCTTCACCGTGTCGCGTTTCTCGCGCGCTAAACAGCTTTGGTGGTCATTTACCTTGAAATGGCTCACAGTACTTTTTTTTAAAGGAAAACTACGTTCACAATAATGCAACGCATCATCTCCAACTTCTATGGATAAATGGCCAACCAATGCACAGCAGTATAGGGTATGCGAAACAGGAACAAAGAATGTGTTAGTTGCACGTAACCCATTCGTAAAATTATTAACTGTAGGAGATCATGAGTGGAAATAGTTTTGATAAAAGACACAAAATAGCACACAGACACTCACCATGGCTTGAGAAACATACATAGAGCTTTTAGGCCGCATATCGCTTTTGACACCAAATGCAGACACAGAAACAAACGTGGCTAAAGATGACCCAGCCAATTTTCAAATAATAAACATCTCACCAAATTTACTCCGAAAACAAAAAGCAGAGTCACTGCAACAGTCGTGAACAAAAACAAATATAAAGATAATTATCAAACGATCCAATTTAAAGAATAAAATGGGGCTACTACCAAGCCCTGAAAATTAAACAACAAGAAGAGAGAAGAGGGGGGAAGAGGCAAGGCTACAAGTTTTTAATGAATACTTCATTTTTGTCTGAACGGAACCGCAGATAGCAGCGGCACGCTCATTCAGAGATGGGCAGGGCTATGAATGGGGAAAGTGGCACGCTAGTAAACCACCCTCTCATAAAAATGGAAGATGAAAACCTCCAATCAGGATTGAACAGAGTGTTGCAGCAAAGCTATAAATTAATGAAGCTGCAGCAAACCACCGTCACCATATTGATGAATCTTCTTCACTTTCCTGTGAAGAGCTTTAGGTTTTCCATCTTAACATTATGCAAAGGCGCCAAGTACGCTATGGGACCAAATGCTGTTATCCTGTTGGGTTTCTACTATAAACCGGCTTCGTCTCTTTCATACTAATGGTTATTATTGTACACGAAGTTTAGCACCATGCTAAGGTGCTATAACCTAAAGATATTTAGTAATAATGTAGCAGGCAAATATCGCTAATGATGTAATAAACGTCACCATTTCTCCTGTGACAATGTCACCTGATTGCATTGGTGTTGAGCAGACGGGCCTGTTCCAGAGAGATGTAAAGAAGGATGACAAGATTCACCAAACAAATGTGATTACATTGAGAAAGTGGAGGTGCAGTGGAGGAGACGATGTCCTCACAGGCAGAAGAGCCGGCATGGCAGATCTGGCCAACCATTCTTTCGTCCAGATGCCTCTTTTCACGAGGCAGCATCTACAACCTATTCCATCCTCTCGCAGCCGAAGAAATGCAAACCACTTCACTGCACAATATCTGTGGTTCTCTTCCGGAATATTGAAGTTCTCACAATATACCGAAGTCCGAAAAAAAAAAAAAAAAAAACGGACGCTCACATTACTGAAAGGCTCTCAAATGCAATGCCAGGGCCAAAGTTTCTCATTGATCCCGAATGTCAGATCTATTTATTTTACATCCGTATTCCACAGCCATGTCAAGCCGGCCTCTTCCTTTCACGCATGGTGGAAACACGCAAACATGTAATGGTATTGGAACAAGCTGGATAATCTTTAAAGCATGCTAAGGGCCTAAAAAGTAAACACATGCAAAGATGCAACACAAGTTTGAAAATCTACATGGATTGTGCATTGTGGCCACCGTGCGAGAATTGCAATAGCAGTACCAGTGACGACACTTAGTGCTCTGTAGACTACTAGAGGAGTCCTTGAAGGGATAAAATCTGGGTGATCATAAACTCCCTTTCAAAAGGCGTGGACGGTCATCCAAAGTCTGAAACTGTAGTAGCAAATAGTAAGTATCAAACTAGGGCTAACAATCAAACGCACATTTGATATCCAGGTTGAGTCTATGAATATGTACCGTATTGACATTTGATCACACTGTCAGTCGTTCCAAAATATAAAGGTACAAAAAGAAGATATACTCGCTTTGTCACCAGAAGATATCCATGCAGAGTTTCACTCTGTCACCACAGTGTTTTACACTCGATCATCCTTTCAGTGCTCACACTCTCGTGGTTCAATAGTAGGCTACTAGTGGGGTTTTCTTGCTGACTAGTATTAGCTCTGTGGCTAAATTACATATATGTACTCCAAATCAGGAGCTTTCGTTTGGACTGGAACATCATTACTTCCTTTTAGCAAAAAGTCCTCGCTCCGCCTATTCTGCTAAAGCCTCAAGCATTGAAGGCATTCGTTGCACACGGTGGAAGCTATGTGGGATGAGAAAAAAATCGCAAGGCCTGCGCGGGACACAAAGCAGTGAAGGAGTAAGCTGGAAGAGCTACCCTGCGACTTTCTTTGGGCACCTACAGCCTGTACAGCTGCGAGGTACTCGCCTCACAATAGTACTTCCAACGCATTTTGTAAAGTTACAAAGCACCTACTACATGTCTCAATATGGTGCACCTATGTACCAGTGCACTACGTTGTTGGTGTGGCAATGATTAGGGCCGTTTGTGATGAATAGGAAGCAATAAACCCCACATTCCAGGTGGAATTCACAGGGTGGTCGGCCTAGTGTGATTCTGCTCTTCTACCATGCATTGTGCACAGGAGCGTGGGGCCACCTGGTGGCACGTTGGATAGGCTGTGGTATTCCTTAGGTAGTGACATTTAATGACATACGGGAAGACGCAGTACGAAAGGCTGTGGGAAAAAACTTTCTTTGATTGAAATTTTGATGGAGTTCTACTTGTGATGTCCACAAGTTAATGTGTGTGCACTGGTGGGTTATGGCGCTCCTCTTTAGTTTCAGTAAGGTGTCCGAGGACGGTCGTGAGATGAATCAGGTGCAAAACCCCCCTGTGCCTATCTTAACCTGATGCACGAATTCACTTTATCACATAACGCAAATTCATGTTTTCTACTAAATTTCAGAAATAAAGAGGTAGAAAAAAATACATGTATATACCTGCTATGCTTTCAAAGCCTTCTTAAGTAACAGTAAGGTAGTGCAGCATGAAGAAAGAATGATGCCAAGTAATTCAACTTTCAGACGTTGCAATTCTGACTGTTCAATACGTTTTCAGAAATCTTCTCAAATATACAAGATAAAATTTTTTTAGTTTTTTCTCTGCACGGCCCCCTTATATTTCAGGCAACATCACAAAACCACAGAGGCCTTAGTATTCTAGTGCATACTGACATAAAAGAAAAAAAAAAAAAAGCTTTGTGCCTATATCTCAATAGTGCTGTTTGACGAATACATATTGGTAACGCAATCTAGATGCTGCCCATGTTCTGAATGGACATTTAAATGAAGGTGCTTCTGGTCACATCAAACAGAGGCATTCCAACTCTGTCCATACGATGCCCTGGCTGCCACATTATCTAGAGTGAAGGGAACCCCAACTTACCGACTGCTGGTGTTGCTGCTGCTGTTGTTGATGTTGCTGCTGTTGATGTTGTTGCTGTTGATGTTGTTGCTGCTGTTGATGCTGCTGCTGTTGATGTTGCTGCTGCTGTTGTTGTTGCTGCTGCTGCGACACTGAAAGTCCTGGCGCACCTGATGAAGACATGGAGGAAGAAGACGAGGAGGACGAAGACGTAGGGGCCACTGATGCAGAGGAGGACAGAGATGACGACGAGGCCGAGGTGGGTGGTAAGGGAGGCCCCACAGCCGAAGACGAGGAAGAAGGCGGGTAGCCACCGTAGGCCGAAGGGTGAGAGTTAGGCGTGCCCTGCCGAGATGGAGGACCGTCGGGGCCACCACCCCGAGATGGTGACGCCGAACCCTGGGCTTGGGGCGGTGGTGTGGGCCTCTCCTGCTGGTGAGGTGATGGTGCAGGCGAGGGTGGGTGGGGTCCACCCACCTGCCCAGGTGGCGGCTGGGGACCAGTTGGGTAAGGCGACATCTGCACAAGACAAAAAGAGCCGCAGTTAGAAGAAGCGAATGTGTCACTAAAAAGCCACCAAATTTCGCTTGACTAAATTGTAACCGGCACAACTTAAGTAATCTTGACAATGCCAGCATACTGTCACTAAAACTACATGCCTTCTAAGTGAATCTAATTTCATTACTGCTCGAAAAACCGAAAAGCCACTTTATGTCTTATGTAACCAGCCCTGTCACAAACTGTCTGTGTAAAGAGTACGGGACAAACTAAATAAGCAACGAATGCGTAACCAATTTAATATCATACGAACCCTCCCACAGTATGCAGTACTAGAAGTGATGACTAGAAGTATGTGCTCGAGTTGTTGTTAGTTTTTGTAGTACAATATGTAGCATAAGGGATTGGCAATAACTTTCTGCTTCGTGCTTTTATAGCAAAAAAGGCAGCTTTTGAGTGCCTCTATTAAGCTTCATTCTGCTGGTTTCAGTGCGTAACTAATGAATGTGAAAGCAGGAGCTCTAAATTGCTTCAAAAATGTCACACACAAGTTCTTCCTTTCATGGAATAGCCCATTCATTAGAAATAATGAGGATGAAGCAACTTTATTTTAAAAAGTCCAGTGAGCTCTTCCGTGATTGGGACAGATATCCTCACGTAGGTGTCAGTCACAAGCCCTCAAGCTCTGGAGGCTACCTTGGAAGGAGTAATATGTTTTTCTCTTTATCTTGACTTGAACGGTTATATGTAAAATCATATATGTGTTTACATAAATCACGCAGCAGAAGGGCCACCAACTGGCACAAATGATCATCAAAGTTCGAGCAGACACCACTATTTGCAAACAAGACATAGCCGTTATAGCCGCTATCAACTGTAAAGAATAGATTATTGGTTCACGCTAGTGAGCAGCACGAGTAAGCAACCGGAATACAATAATACCTCGTTAACTCGAAGTTGTAAGAACCAGGGAAAATTTCGAGATACACAGATTTTCGAGATAAGCAAAGTTGTACTAATCACTGGAAAAAAATCGGCTCTTTTCAGAAAGATCACTACTACTTATTGGCTCTTCAGCGGCGGTTTCTTTTCGCACAGGTTTAAAAAAGAAACAAATAACATAGAAGATCCTTTAACCGGCTGGGTTTTGCTGCACTGCCATATTATTTAGAAGAGAAAACCTGCCTAATGCTCGTCTGCTTTGTGGTCGTACTCTGGCCTAGGAAGGCGTCCTCCAGCTGCTTGACGCATCACATCAGTCTATCTTCCCAACACTGCCCTTGACCTTATTTCGAAGCAAGCGCAGCAAATTTCTCATCTAAGAATATGTCGGCATGTCTCGAGGTAGTTCGTCATTGTCCTTGTCTCCGCTGTCCCCTTCGTTAGTGGCCGTTTGAATGGTTGCATCGTCCGTCGCTTCCCTGGTCACTGGCACATACTGCTCACACAGCGCATACTCCAGAAATGTCATGTCATTTTCGGAGGTACCGTCACGTGCAAGCTTAGTGACCTCCTGATAAAGTTCCTCACAGTCTGAGAAGTCATCTCTCTCTGCCGTCTCTACTTCTGGCAAACCGGCGGCATGTGAAAACCCAGTGTGCGGAAAGCAGTTGGCGATAGCCGTTGTGCGAAGTTGCTGCCAAGCACTGCTGAGAATGTGTACTGCTCCCAGCAGGTCAATTTCCTTGCCTTTGCTTTTTTTGTAAGACAACGAAATTCTGCGGAGAAGGTCCTTTCAGTGGATTTTTCGGACGACTTCGATGACACCTTGGTTCATCGGCTGCAGCACAGAAATCATATTTGCAGGCAGAAACTCTGCTGCCACTGTTTCCAAACTCTCTATTTTGCAGTGGCCTGGGCAGCTGTCAAAAATGAAAACAACTTTTCTGTTTTTTTTGGCCACCTCGTTATCTATAGCGCGAACATACTCTTCGAAAAGAGTAGCAGTCATCCACGCTGCTCTATTCACACGATAGATAACCCCATTCCACAGTCGTGCATTTATAAAGCACTTATGCTTAAGAGCTTTGCTAATTATGAGTAACAGCAGCTTCTCTTAACCTGTGGCATTTGCCTTGAAAAGGACAGTGACCTTGTCCTTCAATTGTTTCACTACCGAGCACGCTCCACTTTTCGGTGTGAAAATGCGGCTCGAAAACATTTTATAAAAAAAGTGCTGCATCGTCAAGGTTGAAAATGTTGCTGTCGGCGTAACTCTCCCTCAACTTGGCGAGCCGGCTGCTGCACAAATTGTCTGCAGTAGCTGCGTCAACAGTGCCACTCTTGCCATGCATTAACTTGAACGCCACACTGTTCCTTATTTTTTGAAGCGGACAAGCCAGCCGCTGATAAAACTGAAATCCGTGTGCCCCATTTGCAATACCAGAACTGCCTTATCCATCATTATTGCTGTGGTGACGGGAAGATTGGTTGCTCTGGTGTTTTTGCAGCCATAGCATCAATACAGCTCCCACGTCTGGGAACTTCGGCCCTCTAGCTCGCTTCCACTGGCTGGAGAAGCTCTGCTGAAATCTATCCAGCACCTCCTGCTTGTTTTTCAGCACTGTCGAAAGCATAGACAAAGGGATACCGAATTCCGGAGTGATGCTCGATTTCGTTCGGCCTCCTTTCTCCATTTCCTTAATTAGGGCAACCTTTTTTTTTCCAACATTAAGGACTTGCACTACTTTGACGCCATGCTTGCCACTCCTCACAGTCAGCGAAAAATCCGTACCCCTTACTTTGCGCAGATGAACGGAAGTCGCAACTCTTAAAATCATGTGCACTGCACAAAGCGAACAAAACAAACTACACCAAGCGTGGGCAGAGAGGCTTCCTGCTAAGTGCATGTGTCACATGACCTGCCAAAGGGTTGCTTGACAATGTTGATATGTTGCTGGGTTGAGACTTCGCACTTTGCAGAAAGCATCTACGTGGAACCTATAGGAAAATGTTCAGTACCACAGAAAATTTCAGCTTGCTTGTTTTTCGAGACATTTTCCGACATTTTTCGAGTTAACGAGGCATTACTGTACAGTGCAAAAACAAGTTTGTAGGACCACAGCGGCGCTCTATGCAGCACATGTGTAGTGTATGTTGCACACCACCTGAGTGGCATGCATGGCTTCAGAAAGTGCTGAAATATGAATGTTTTGGACAACATGGAGAATGACAGAATCCATCAGAGGAGAACACCCAATGATTCACGCATGGCGGTATGCACGGCTTCTGCCTCAAAGGAAGAATGAGTGAAATCACCAAATAAAAAGCACTACAATGTCAACTGCCATCTGGGGTGTCCTACTTTGTATACATGATGCATTATTTAACGGCTTTTCCAATATGGATCCATATCCATGATGGTGCCTTATAAAGTGAACCCCCTACAGAACTTCAACTATTCTTTCTGGCCGCAATTATGAAAGACAAAGAGCTACATAAGCGCATATTGAAGGGGCCCAGCAACATCTTGTCGGTGTGATTAGAAAATGCTGCCCATTGGTAGATGAGGCTTTCGAGAATATGCGAGCCGAACATTATAGCGCAGCACGTGACGTCAAATTTACAACTAATTTTCGAAGTTAAATAGAAATGCTTCCTTTTTCTTTTACAAATGATGCTATTACCAAATGACTGTGCCATGCACCCAAATTGATAGGTTTGATTTGAACATGGGGCATGGCATAGTTACAAGGACATTGCAAGAGGCCACCACAAATGGAGCTATTCAATAGTTACTTCAAAAAGTGCTGCAGGGCCCCCTTAAACTGTAGAACAGCACAGGCCGGACAAGACTAAATAGTGGAGAAGATACAAAATTGCCTAGGTCATGAGAGAGATCAACAAAGAAGAAGCGTGGCCTCAGCAATGTACAGCCCATTGCCAAACAATCACCAAGGTGACGAAAAAAAATGAGGCAAAGCACTGCTTGAGAAAAACATAACTTAAAACCAATATCGTATTATATGGGGGTTTTGTGTACCGAAACCCCAATACCAATATGAAATATGCCGTAGTGGAAGGCTCCACAAATTTTGGCCATCTGGTGTTCTTTGATCTGCACTGACAATGCACAGTACACGAGCCTCTACTGTTTCGCTTCAATCGAAATACGACCGCTGCGGCCATGATCAAACCTGCGGCCTTCAAGTCAGCAGCCTAGCACAGTAGCCTCTGTTCTACCATGGCGGATATAACCTAAAATCATGTCTAGCTCCTTTGATACACTTGCATTATGGTACGAGTGATGTCCGGACGACCACATTCATACCACATGTCCTGTCGACAATCGACCACATTCATACTATCAATCAGGTAATAGAGAAATGCTCAAAATATAACCAACCACTATACATAGCCTTCATAGATTACGAGAAGGCGTTTGATTCAGTAGAAATATCAGCCGTCATGCAGACACTGCGGAATCAGGGCGTCGATGAAGTATATATAAACATCCTGGAAGAAATCTACAGGGGATCAACTGCTACCATAGTGCTTCATAAAAAAAGCAACAGAATACCAATCAAGAAGCGTGTAAGGCAGGGGGACACAATCTCCCCAATGCTATTTACCGCATGCTTACAGAAGGTTTTCAGAAGCCTAGGATGGGAACAGTTAGGGGAAAGAGTTATTGGAAAGTACCTTAGTAACCTGCGCTTTGCCGATGACATTGCATTGCTGAGTAACTCAGGGGACGAATCGCAACTCATGATTATGGAGTTAGACAAGGAGAGCAGAAAGGTTGGTCTTAAAATTAGTCTGCAGAAAACGAAAGTAATGTACAACAACCTCGGAAAAGAGCAGCGCTTAGAGTTTGGTAATAGTGCCCTTCAAGTTGTAAAAGACTATGTCTACTTAGGGCAGGTAATAACCGCGGAGCCAAACCACGAGATTGAAGTAACTAGAAGAATAAGAATGGGGTGGAGCACATTTGGCAAGCACTCTCAAATTATGACAGGTAGATTGCCACTATCCTTCAAGAGGAAGGTATATAACAGCTGTATCTTGCCGGTACTTAGCTATGGAGCAGAAACCTGGAGACTTACAAAGAGGATTCAGCTTAAGTTGAGGACGACGCAGCGAGCAATGGAAAGAAAAATGGTAGGTGTAACCTTAAGAGACAAGAAGAGAGCAGAGTGGATTAGGGGACAAACGGGGGTTAAGGATATCATAGTTGTTAAAATAAAGAAGAGGAAATGGACATGGTCCGGGCATGTAGCGCGTAGACAGGATAACCGCTGGTCATTCAGGGTAACTAACTGGATACCCAGAGAAGGGAGGCGGGTTAGGGGGAGACAGAAGGTTAGGTGGGCAGATGAGATTAAGAAGTTTGCGGGTATAAATTGGCAGCAGCAAGCACAGGACCGGGTTAACTGGCAGAACATGAGAGAGAGCTTTGTCCTGCAGTGGACGTAGTCAGGCTGCTGATGATGATGATGGCCTGTAACTGCATCCCAATTGCTTGCATAACTTTAAAAAGTGCTTAGCTGACCCTAAAAAAATATACAGCTCTCATTTGATTTCCCAGTTAATATCCAATTGCTTCTGTCTATGCAAAATAAATTGTAATTTCCCCGTATATTAAATATTTTTTATGTGAGCGGGTTTTCACACTGACAGCTTTTGGGATGTGAGACATTTTAAAATTATCATCAGAATTCATTCTACCTCAATTAACTATTCGAACTGCTGTTGATCGTAGAAACTTGACTCTACAATACGGAATAACTCTCCCCTATCACTGCCAGCAAGTTCGCTTGTCACACCATCATCTAACTGACAAATCGAAATGAGATATTGCAACGCACCCTGTTGCCAACGGCCCTAAAAATTCAAGTACACAACACACACAGCACTGCCTCAGCAACGATGAAACTCCAAGTTTTATGAATCCCATTTACAAATGCACCAGTGTGACCAATATCTTGCATGTTTCCTCCCAACACACATGTCTAAGCATAAACTAGAAAAACGCAATGAGCACTCACAAAGGGGCTTTTGTAATTTTTCTTAGTTCAAGTGCCAAACAGAAATGAGAAACTCAATTCATATGATTCACGGCTAAGACTGCTTCAAAAATGTGTTTTAATGCTCGGTCCAACTTTCCAGCTTCCACACAGCAGTCCTAAGCTTTACTGAGCATGATCTTAATAATTTACAGGTTTTCTAAACAACCTCAAAGGAGCTATCATAATATTAGTACATGCCGTAGGGGCTACTTCGGGCATGTTTTGTATTAGCACCCACCCTCTCTATAGTTCCTGTGTGGTTGTGTCTGTGGAAGTTGAAGACATGTTCAAACTGCGTGAAGCAACACGTTAGACACAATATAACACGCACGTACAAAGTGCAGTGTGTGCTCCGTTTGTGCATGTTCTATGTGTCTCTAGCGTGTTGCGTTGTTTTCTTCGCGTTGTTTGGACAACTCTTCAAGATCGATTAACCAACTAGCCAAACAACATGCATTATTTCAGTGTCATTGGAGCAAAGTTTACTATTGATAAGAAAAGGTCTAACACACCCGTATAAAGCTTTATTGTAACTTTGGCTTCTCAAATATTTTCGCTTGAAACTCAGGCCAGATAGCAACTGCCGTGAAGTATGACATAGCCTTTCACCAAAAAAGAACTTCCCAATGGCCTCGGGCTTGCTGTAGTTAAAACCAAGGGCCTTGCAAAATCATTACAGATACTGCTCATTTACACTTTTGCATGCGTACTTAACAGCCAATTAAATCACGCTCACTCTAAAAATGAAAAAGCCTAAAATAGTGTGCGGAATGCACCCCACTTGTCATTAGCCAGCTGCAATTTGTCACCGGCTGGCTGTGCACATCAGAAGTTTGGCCAGAGTAGCTGTAGTCTTAAATATTTACTAGCTTCTAGATCATGGCCATGCGGGTAATGCGACGGCCACTGGCCCTCTCTTTATCCAAGCAACCAGAGGAATGATGCTTGCGGGGCCTCCACAGATAAGCCTCATCTGCACCGTAACAACAGTGCAAGCAGCAGTGTACGTCGAAGAGTGAGACCTACCTGCTGCTGCGGGTATCCCTGGCTAGGCGGCCTCGGCTGTCCTGGGTAGGGTTGCCTCTGCTGGTACTGCGTGTACTGAGCGGGCCCCATGTAGGGCCGCTTGGCCGCTGGACCACCTGCGCTCGCAGCCCCGCTGGCCGGGGCAGCGCCAGCACTTGCAGGCACGGCGCCGCCACCACCACCACCACCAGGATCGTGCATGGTGCCACCAAGCTGTGGAGGAGACACGAAAGGAAGAAGCCAGTGTGATCAAGTGGACCCTGTCTACAAATCAGATTTCACACCAAGTAAATGCTGGCTTTACGGATGTACAACCATCGTGCAACAAGCATGGCTTCACAAAAGTATAAGATCGGTATAATGGGCAAGCCGTTTCCAATGGGTTCACAAAATACATGCTCCACAAAAAATCAGCTTGCGAGCTCACGTATCAATGACCTATTGTTCTATAGGTACTCCCGAAAAATAGCAAACACGCGTCAATCGAAAACACTAGTGACACTTCGAGAGGTGACATACCTTAAACCGCGAAAACTCAAAATCAACTTTTTTCATGAAACGCATTTTCGAAAGTCCTGTGCCTTGTTCGTATTCTTAACTTCACGCAGAAAGTTAGAAGCACCCGATACAGCGGACTGACAGATCAAGCTGCAAACGCCATACTATTTCTTAAAGTGTTAGAATACTTACACAAACTGTTAATAAACCTTCAAGTTACATTTACACCTGGTCACATGAAGACTGATTTTATGATTTTTTTTCCCTAATCCAACAAAAATTTCCATTCGCCGGCATGTATCCATAGAAAAGCATTCAATGCTGTCATAACATTGAATAACAAACCTTTATGCGCTTCAACCTCATTTAACAAAGGTCTTTCAGAATTATATCAGCTAAAATGCAGTGATTCAAGTCCTAGGGTTTGCCTTTACAATGCTGCCCGCCATGGTCAGCGACATCTTGTCGAACGGTGCTGGGCAGTAGTGGTTTGTTATTCCTGCAAATACTCCCGCGGAAACATTGCGGTTGCTTTCATGCTCTGACTACTCGCAAATTAACTGCACTCATTCTCCCTGTCTTTCTACCTCATCCGTTCGGTCCACAAATGGGAGGAATCCACGTCCATGTTTCCACACTTGGTGATGTGTATTAGCGATAAATAAATGCTGCAGTGTGCGCGGGCAATGCTAATTAAGGTTACGAATGGCCGAAAGCTCTCCTCGACATAAGTGCGAATTAACCGCAACAGTTCAAGCACCCCCGTGACTTTGTTAAATCAAGCTTCAACAGTTCACATAATCGCCCTAGAGACACATAGATCTCCCCCAACGCATAGCACTACCTATTACCTTGCTGAATTGACACCCGAGACGTAATACAGAAATAAATAAATAAAAGTAGAACGGCACAGTTTGTTCCAACTAATTGCTATATTTGCAACAGGTAAAACACAAACGATGTATCTCACCAGTAAAGTCAGCACAACAAAAGGGGTCCTGGCTCAAAACGACATTAGGACAATCATTCAGGTTCAGAGCACACCATTACCAGAGACTCCGGCTCTGTTTTTAACCTCCAGCTGCAGAACTTCAATAGCTCTCACAGACTTCTTCGACCATGCACTGAATACAACTGCAGCTAGAGGGCAACAAAACAAAGTGGCGGGTATCGCGAAACATCGCGCAACAACCGACGACGTAATCATCGACACTGAGCGGTTCATAATCGCCACGCCAACTGCAATACGGTGCTCAAAAAAAAAAAAAAGGCTAAGCGATCACTTACGCATACAGAAATAAAAAAGTAATGAAGAGCGATCAAAATAGCAAAGAAATACGGGGCATCCGCGAGTGACTAATGATAGCGGCGAAAAGAAGGCCAATAATAATAAACGAGTAGAGCATAAAAAAAGAAAGCTCGACGAGCGAGCCGCGATGAAACAAAACAAAAAGAAGAGCGAGAAAAAGAGGGGGGACACTCGTCGGCGAGAACGCGGAAGCGTGGTTGCCCAGGCGGGGCGAGGGAGGCAACAATAAAAGCACGACGAATGAATGAAAACGAATGAATGAACGTAAGCCGAATGGAGGGCGGAGGGAGGTGACAATAAACGGCGAGAAAGAGGATGGGGGGGGGGGGTGCCCCAGAGAAAAGCGAGACGCGAACAAGAATAATCATCTCCCTTCGAGAACGAGACAACCCGGGGGGAAAAAAAGAAAACGCTAAAGAAAAAAAAAAGAAATCGGCAAAGGCGGCATCAAGAGAAAGACTACTGGGGCAAGGCTTTGAAAAAGGCGAACGGCCGACCTTGAAGGAGAAAGAGCGGGCAGAAAGGAAGGCGACGAAAGAAACCAAACGAAAGCGGTAGCGTCCGCCGCCGCCGCACGGAAGCAGCAGGCGCAGTGGCGGCACACGGTAAACAAACAAAATACAGAAACGCGAGGCACGCGAAATGAAGACGAAAAGCTTCGTCGTCGTCGTCGCCACGGACAGCGCACACGCTTGCAGCCTTCATCCTTTCTCAATGTTGTAAACCCCGCCATACACGTCTTTTTTTTTTTTTAATTGGAAACCTCCAAGCTACGCTTTATTCGTCCCGTACAATGTACCGCACCGTAGCTGGGGAGGCCAGCTGGCTTCAAAAACCCATCGCCAAAAACTATACGTCAAACACACACAAAAAAAAAAGCTAGAGAGACTTGTTTTTTCTCGTATAACTGAATTACTCCTTCGCAATACCGAAATTGCCACGCGCGTCACAAGAAAACGCGCAATAATAAAATACGGGTGGCCACGCCACCTTCAAGTTCCCGCATGAAAACAAGGTGGCGTCCCGTTTCTACATGCATACTGCAATTTTCAATTTAATTTTCTTCACGCCTTCTGTAACAGTCTCACAGTGGGCGTGGGGGCGCCCATAGAAGAGGACGACGAGCTGTCTACGCTAGAGCTCGGAGCTAAACGGATCTTAGTTGGTCCTTTTTTCTTCGCTTGCCCGATTTCACACGAATACTCCAGGCAGAACTAATGGCAACTACCCTTCCACTGCGCAAAACTCCCATCACACATTTCTTCAGTAGTGGTGAAACAGAGTCCTTGCCCATGTGCACTGCGTTAGCAGCATCTGACTCGTCGAGCTGCCTCGCGTAGCTTTATTCGTATATGCCGAATCATGTGCGGAACGTCCGTCTTGTTTGGGTCCCAGGCCACACTGGATTAGAATAAAAATGAAGCGGCGCACACCTTAGCGGCAGCATCTCAAAGGACCTGTCCCTAAATATTACTTAAAATAAATATTCTAAAACCATCGCGCAATAAAACGATCGCACGATACACAAATCATTGTCTGCACGAGGATCATACTAATTTTATGTAATGAGCGACACAATTTTGATGATTGATTGATGATATGTGGGGTTTAACGTCCCAAAACCACCATATGGTTATGAGAGACGCCGTAGTGGAGGGCTCAGGAAATTTCGACAACCCGGGGCTCTTTTAACATGCACCTAACTTTGAGAACACGGGCCTACAACATTTCCACCTCCACCGGAAATGCAGCAGCCACCACCGGAATTCGATACCGCGGCCTGCCGGTCAGCAGCGGAGTACCTTAGCCACTAGACCACCATGGCGGGGCAACACATTTTTTTAGCATCTTAGGTAATTGTGGAGTAGCTCATGTTGCAGCACAAGACAATGGGAAGTTACGGTAACCAAATTGCAATGCAGAATATTGTAAAAAAATTTCTACCTACACATGCCTGGATTCGTTGCATCCCCCCCAATGCATCTTACGTAGTGAATCAGACACGATCGAACAGTTCTTCATGGAGTGCCGAAGATATCAGAGCCTAAGGCAAAGATTTCTAAAGCCAGCTTTTCAGAAAAGGAGCTTTCTACATCGGCATTGCTCTACCTGGGGTCGTCTGGCACTAAGGCACTGCGACAGGGTCATTTACCCCCCGCCCTCCATGCTTATAATTAATTAATCAACAAGTACCAAAGAGAATGCCATGCAAAAACTACCAGTACATCTAAAACACTATGTTTCCTGTGTGCTTTCGCCTTATTATATCCATTAATTAGTTCAATGTTCAAATTTAAATGCAACTGCATTGAAAGAGACCAAAATTATCACAAATATCTTTGTCCCTGTTTAGATTATCTTTTTCGCATATTTTAGCCCCTTTCTCTCCTCTCCCTTGCCCCCTTTTTATTACTTCTTAATTTTGGTTAACTAATTATACTGCCGCACGCCATGTGGCCGATCACCCCGTGGTGGGTAGTGCCATTCTTCCGGAATCATCATCATCATCGGAGCTAAACCGGTCAGCGCTGCACACCTCGTCACCACAGGCGATCAGACGCCAGTTCCTGGCGAAGCTTCTCCCCAAGAACATACTACCGGGCAGACATGACAGGAGGCTGTCAGCCGGGGCAAAATACCTTGATGAAAAGAACAAAGACTACCCATCCGTCACACGCGTGGACGCGGTCAAACAAAATGGCCAATGGTATACCGTGAGTGTGTGGAACAGGTGCCCTAGCTGTAGAAGACGAAGAGGTCGTTATTGCTTTGGCGATGACTACTGCCCCCACTATAATGATTTTAAGTGACTCGAAGAGAGTTACCACAAACTCTAGAAAAGGAGCGTCAACACGCAACCGGCAAGGTTTCCGAGAAACTGTCAGCGTGATAAAATTATTGAATTTAGTATGGGTCCCTTGCCCACTCTGGGAATTCTGGGAACGAGGCATCGACTTCATTTTATGAAATAACGAACCTCTACGGCGCATCTACCTTCCACCCCATGAAAAGCTCACAAAAGCGCAGGCCATCTCGGCCGCGAAGTTTCGTGCGAGTACCCCTTTAAGGGGCCGCCTCTTGGGAAGCGCTTATTAAAACACCCATTAAGGAACCTAGGCCGATAGCGATTGCTGCCTGGACCAAAGGGGGTCGCTGTCCACGTGGAGTCGCCCTAAAGCCCGTGCGTAATCGGTGAACAAGGTCGGCCTCCTGAATACAGTCAACAAAACAAGCGTCTTGTCATTCACGTAACATTTTGGTGGAAGTGCAGGGTATCGATCGCCGTACCTCCCGCAATGTATTTTCATGCCATCTGCTAGCGCCTACGTAGTTAATAAAAGCGATCGATAATAATAAAGTACGCATTATACCCCCAAAGTTGAGAGACGACGTAATATGGCTCAGAACTCGTATGAGACAATTACACTGTAATACCGTAAACACACAACGAGATGTGCGACGTGACGCGCAAAGTTTCATCGCCAAATTTTAAAGATGAAAGCTACCACCTGTATTTTCTATGATGCGAGACAAGGCTTATAATAATGCGAAATTAACTGCAATAGCCTTAAGAGTACGCGTTATCAAACTGAAACGATCTATCGTTTCACTCTAGGAGCCATTTTATCAAAGAGGGGTGTGCTGATATGCGACGATTTCGAGCAACGAATCGAATAGCACTGTGTTGCTCGGTTCGGTACCAGAATCTAACAGTACACATTCGAAAATATTCCTAAGACCAAATATTGATCGAATAGTTTCCGAGTAATCGGCACCGACGGGAAAACCCCAAGACAACAAAACTTCGTAGCAGCTAGAGGTCATTCTATGAATCCCTGAAGTGATCTGCACGAAGCCCAAGCTCTTATCGAGATTATCTACACTATACTAACAGCCAGATGAGCATGCTTCTTCTGAAAACTCGACTTGTCCACTTTTTTTACGACGCTGAATCTATATCGCATCAATCACCTGCTGTCTTCATCACGTAACAACTGCTTGCAGCTTCATGACTAACAACGGATGCGAGTGTTGCGTTTGCGCAAATTGCTTTTGCAGATGTATATTTAAACGCAGATAGTTATACGCTTTCGGTGCGCAGGTAACGTTGTAATGATAGGCTGATCCGCTTCTTTACAAATTTAGCTGTATCGATGTTGTTTGGTTTAAGATTGTCTAGTTCTTGTGTCCCAAATTTATTTAAAATCGGGCGACAAAGTCTCACATTGTTAACGCTCAGTGAATGCTGTATTTGAACATACAGTTACAAAATATCTCGAAATCTCTAGTTGCTGTTCTACACCAATGTACCTTATTTTCTGCAATTGTGGCATTTTGAGCCCATAAAAGCTGCAATGGGCTTTGGCTTGTAAAGATTTGTTGCAGATAAAATGTTGTGATGTTCTACGTCTGTTTTGAAAATGGCCTCGAACAGGATTCGATTCGATTAGTATTCGTATCCGATTCGGTGTCATCCACTGTTCGATTCGTATAAGATTCGGTTCCGAAATTCCATACTCGCACACCGCTAGTTTTAAATAATCGATAGCAGATGAAAAGTCGGACGACAGTAGGCGGTCAATAACGACATAAACAGGACAGCAAAGTGCAAAAAAAAAAAGCATCGAACAAACGAAGCGAAAACCACAATACCAGAAACACGCAGCAGTCTTAGGCACACTCGAGAAACAGCAACACAGGGCTGGTTCTCTTCCCCAAGCGGGCTGCTCGTGCACCGCAGGGCCGTACGCAAAAAACAAAACGACCTTCTTGTCTCTGTGTCGTCGTTTTGTTCTCACGCTATAACTATCGTCATATCGGCAGGAGAGGGATTGCGCCAACAGAGAGTCAAAGAGAAACGGACGACGAAAGTAACGATAGATAACTACAAATTTAAGCAGTGTCCAACAAGGAATACACGTTTCTTTGTTTGTTTCCTCCCCTTAAGTGCTTTTGAGGTACACGTAGATAAGGCGATGCAAAGTATAGAGGCAATTGACGGAAACAAACAAAAAGTGGACGACTCTTTCATGAGGCTGACCGCCGACCATAACGACGAAACGGCGCAAGGAGCGCACTTAGCACCCCCGCTCCCTCAAAAAAAAAAAAAAAAAAAAAACTAACAGTAAACAGGAGCACTCCCGCGATGTAAAAGAAGAGCTAAAAAAGACTGGCGAAAAAACAAAAAAGCTTTCCCGTACGGGCATAAAGATAGCGTAAAGGGGAGGTCCACGCTACTTCCCGGCTTCCTCCATTCAGTTCCGAGGCGAGCGTACTACGGCCGCTTCGAAGCAAACATTAACGTGGAAACATTGAGCGAAAAAAAAAAAAAACTGATGGCTAAAGATAGAAGCGAAACGAAGCCGAGAGATGACAAAAATAAAATAAAAAGGATGACAACGTGATGAGCGCGGACGGAAAGAGACCACGCAGAGTCAAGAATAACGAAAGGCATGTGAATAAAACAAAAATGGCGGAAGAATAAGTGGGCTGAGAAGTAATGCCTGGCGAAGAAAGAAATGAGAAAGAACCAAACCACACCGAAGCCAGCTAAGGATAGTCGGAACGAAAAGAAAAACGGGGAAGGGAGCAAATAAAGCAAGCCGCGCGCCCGAATAATAAAAGGGTGAAAAAAAAACACATACAAAAACGGAGAAACGCAACGAAAAGCGGAGGAGGAAAAGTGAAAATACGCAGCGGCGAGACCGATTCGATCGTCGAAACATTCTCGATGCCTCAAGGTCGTCGGGGAGCAGCGCTCTCTTATTTGCCTTCGTTTACTTCCGTTTTAGCTGTTGTTTTCTTTCGGAGGAAATGCCGAGGAGGCACCTTTCCGCAATATCTGGTTCGCGCGACGTTCATTTTCTCTTGACGTATTTGTGTTCCGGGGGTTTCAGCTCCTCCGACTGTAACGCTGCCCGGGCGGTTTATTTACCAATAGGAAAAAAGAAACAAGCACGACCGCGCGAACTTGCACATCGAGAAGCGCTCCCTTGCGTAACGCGAAACGTGCAAGGAATCTGGAAGGCCGCTTCCCCGTAAACATGGTCTTTGAAAGAGCCGGGCAGACTCACAGATGGAGGCCAAGGATGTCAAGGTTAGTATGTATGTATATATATATATATATATATATATATATATATATATATATATATATATATATATATATATATATATATATATATATATATATATATATTGTCGTGATCCCACCGCTGATCACCAGTTGTTGTAACTCGGGGTGCTGTGGTAGCGTGGTGTAGCTTCGGGTTGAGGAAACGAGCGCTTACAAGATGGGGATACGAAAAAACAAACAGGTTTATGGCACTATTTACAAATATTTACAGCATGAAAGGTTAGGAGTTCGCAAACCACGAACGTGGTGGTTGAACCGTTACTTGGTTCAGAGCCTTCACAAACTACGAACGTGGTGGTTGAACCTTTATTTGGTTCAGAGCCTTCACAAACTACGAACGTGGTGGTTGAACCTTTACTTGGTTCAGAGCGACGTCCTGCACTCTGCGGCGCCGTTATAAGCCCTGTCGGGCTCCTCCTTCTTCAGTGGAACACCAATCACACACACAACAGGTGAGGGGTACGAGCATGCACGGCGCACGTGAACATCCAATTTCGAGTCAAGATCACTGCACTTAAAGGTGGCGCCAGAGAGGCTCTTGCTCGTCGTGTATGTCGCTGGTCGAGGGGTCCCAAGCTTCGGACAGCAGACATCAAACGGTCCGCCAATCTGTCCGCTCAATTAGCAGGGCACTTTGTGGCGGCGGTCGCCGTTTCTTCAAAGGAATACGCTGTCTTTGTTGTCCCTTCTGGAACGGCTTACCGCTTCGTGGCGACGTGACGTCTCATCCGCCGGCTAGCAGGAACAATACCTGGCGGGCATAGGCATTCGGCGAGTCGGCTACTTGTTTGAGGATTAAAAGAGCGCCGCTCCCCCGTCAGCTCTCGACGCTGGTTCCAAGAAAACCTGGGTTCCAGGCGTGGGAACGTGGCCCGGCTACGCTTCTCAGCGACAGCATGGCGCCTACCGATGGCGGTCATAACAATATATATTATATATATATATATATATATATATATATATATATGATTATGTGTGTTTAAAAAGCAGTAATGCTTACAGACGGTCGACACAAACACACGTCGTGCCCCGACTTGTTCAGACTTATGGATATGAATGTGTTTACAGCATCAGCCGCGCGAAACGCTACGGAAATTCTTAAAACTTTCCTGAAATATTGGTTACGCACATGGGTGGGCAAAAAAAAAGTTAATAAAGGAAGAGGAAGAAAGTGATTCGCAACAATCTCCAGCAAAGTGGAACACCTCTGCAGTGCTTCACAAGAGAAGGGATAAGGAGGGATCAAAATGGATAGAGAGGAAAGTAAAGATTGGTAGGTGGTTAGAGCAGTCCGCGGAAGTCCCCCCCCCCCCTCCCGCCCCCATCGGCGAGCGGTCGTCGAAAAGAGGACAACGCGGACGGGACAACAGTCAGCCGTGAAATTCACCGTGCGTCATATTGCAGTACATCCGGAATCGGCCCTGATTTGACGAAGCGACGCTATCGTATGATGACGTCACGTCATGACACGATATGTGGCGTGACAATATGACGCAAACGCTGCCGTAGATTACGTAGGTGTTTGTACTTCACTATTTTTCTTCTTCCTGCTATGTTTCGTTAACCCTTTCAGCCCTGGAATTTATTTTTGTCAGACGCGTTCTTATTACGTATTTTACTAATAATGAAGGTCTCAGAAAACGACAAACGAAAAATTCAGTCAGTAGCGTAAGTATTTATGAATTTACAGCCATGACGTAAATCAGCTTATCATGGACATATAGTCCAGAAATCACGTGAATCGCTTTTTTTTTTTGCTGCAGTGTCCTAGAGTGCACAAAACCTGAACAAGCGTAGTATTTCAAAGTGTTGAAGCTCCTAAAACAACTTCAGGACTTCAACCCGATAGTGCCGCCTTCCAACCTCTGCTTGCCCACGCCGTCGTCACCAACGACCTCGGTCTAGATTCTACTGCTCCATGCTCCGGAAACAATGAAACAACGGTGGTGTCGATCACATTGCGGATAGTTGAAGAAATACCTCTGCAAGAACGGGCTGATTTCACAATGTTTTTAAGGTTCTAGGAGAAAACTTGTATGGTGTCGTCAATTGACGACACCAGGGCCGAAAGGTTTAAAGACCCTCGCGCAACGACCCACTTCAAACTTTCACACGGGCCTTGAACAGTTCCGTTTCTATCGAAATTGTGACCACTGCAGCGGGTATTCGACCACGCGACCTTCGGGTCGGCAGTCGAGCCAAGCAGTCGAGGCACTGCGCCGTGTCGCCTTATGGCAGACAGAAACGAGGTGCATTTCTTTCTTCAAGAACCATAACCAGTGGACAACCATGGCGTGTAAACACACCCGAGAATAAGACGCGCTATTTTCGGTAGCAATACAAACCGACGTCACGAGAATCTTTTTTCCGTGTGTGCAAGCATACTGTACAACGCTAGAGAAGAAGCCGCAGTCTTCCTTGAGGCGTAACTACGTTTGCAGGTTAGTGTTAATCGCCACGGCTAGGACACTTCGCCGCGACATGACGTAAGCTGCTTACGGTCGTCACTACGGCGTGACCGGGACCCACGGCTGCGGCCACATCATCATAAGGAGCCGAACGAACGTGTAGGGCCCGGTTTTCTGCAGCGCCGCTTAGCTAAGCAGGCGGGTTATGATGACTGTTACGATGAACCAGCAAGCAGTCTTCCTCGCAAAGCAGCGCCTAAGCCGGCGGCCGTCACCGGTACCCTTCAGCGAATCTGCTCTTGCGCGAGGCCCTTTGTTCTACGAGCCGTTTAAACGCGACACCCGCAGTTTAAGCGAGCGCGCGCGTACTACCGACGAGCTTATGCCGAAATGCAAACGGCATCCAACAATGGACTTTTCTTTTTGCATCAGCCCACGCGGATTACGAAACCACGAGCAAGTGAACGCACCGCGAGGAGTACGACATGGCTTCATTGACCTCCCAGCGCTGAATAGGCTACGCTCTGTGCCCTCTTCTCTGTCCCCTCTTTGTTAATTGCGCTGACTTGCACATACGACTCTCGGCTAGTGAGTGTAGGTCGCAGGTTCGACTGCGGCCGTGGCAGTACCATTTTCGACGGAGGGTAGAATGGTAAAAGCCTGCGTCCTTAGACTTAAGCGCACGTTGAAAAACACCAGGCGGTAGACACTTCGGGAGCGCCCTCCTTGAGGCGGCGTCTCTCACAATCGTATTGCAGTTTGGGCACGTGAAACCCATCCCCGCGCTATAAAAACCGAGGGATAGTAACCACGTGTTGCTGCGCTATCGTCGTTCGCCGGTGTTCCCGAAGACAACGAGCGCATACGCTAGCACAGACTCCCAAAACGCTCTCGCAGAGAAGACTTTCACGTGGAGGGGAGGAAAAGGGATTGTTTTGCAGTTAGTTTGTCTCAAGCTCACACTAACGTGAGAAAATCACTGACGAGGATTTCACTGAGGACAGATACAATGCATCCGTTCTAGATTACACCGTTTTAGAAGTCACCTTCCCATCCATTTAGGCTCACTTGACATGCTCCAGGAGTTTGAATAAACTTGTTAGAAGAACAATGGCACTCTGGAATGCTGCTGCTCAGCTGTACTGGGGGCAGCGCGAGCACCATTACTTAATACCGCGCGCGCATTTTTGTGCTTAGGCTTCAAGTACAGGGTTCTTGTTTTACAAGAGCAAACTCTCACACTTTTAAAACCTTTTAAAACCTTGTTAACACCAATTTATTTCAAGACGAACTAGAATAGTGAAGGAAATAAATCACCCTGGTGTGGATGCAACGTCGCAAGCTAGTGTAAGCTAAAGTGAAGCAATTTAGGCACATTATTGCCGTCAGCTAATACGAAAGTTAACATCACCTTATTTTAGGAGGCCATTGTGTCGTCGGAAGATGGGGATGGTCCCCATCTTCCAAAATCCCGGTGTGCGACGAGAACCAACTTCCAAAACTAATAGTGTCCGCAAAGGGATATTCGGGTCCGATAAAGCTAGGACGTTTCCACGAATGAGAGTATCGAGCGAAATTTGACGCAACAACCGTAAAACAACTACAACAAGACTAACGTCTCGAACATTGCGAAAGAGAAAATCAAACGCTCGCGTTGCGAAGTGCGCGCAAAATCCCGACACGTAGCGTCGCGAGTCGACGTCGTTTCATTTAGCGGAGCCACGTGGAAGAGACCCAGAAAATGCCAGCAAAAGAAAAGAAAGATTGGAAGGCGCGGGCGGAAGACCTCTCGTATATATACACAGAACATCGCGAACGATTATCCGCGACGGGCACGCAAGCTAGAGGAGAACGAGGGGGGGGGGGAGGAAGACGATCCGCAGTAGGTGCGGATGAGGGAGGGGCGTCACCGCCGGAGGGCGCTAACCTCTTGCCCGACGACGACGATCTCGTCAGAAATAAAAGCGAACACACGCCCTCACACCAGCATCCCGCCGACAACACGAGCGTGGGCATGGCACGCCCCCCTCCCCGCTTTCAACCCCCCCCCCCTTTGCAAGAGAGAAGCGAGACCCGGCGGCGAGCCAAGCGAAATGCGCGCGTCGCATCCTCCTCTTTTTATAAGCATGCGCTCGCCAATCAATCGGCCAAGGTCGCGCTCAAGGCTGCTCGCCGCTAGCAATGTGTCGCGAACTAAAGCCCCCCCCCCCCCCTCTCTCTTCCTTTTTCCCGCGTCCATACACACACACGGGCGATGATATCATTGCCGAGCTTCTCGACTTCGCTTCCTCCACGCTTCTCTTATTGCGTCCACCCCTCCCTTCCCCATTCTCGCGAGCACGCCACAGACACAGAGACACACCGGTCGCTTTCCCTCTCGGCTCAGTCACGCGGAAGTCGTCTCCACGGCCCGTCATCAGCAGCCGGTGCGACACAATGGAGCGCAGCAAGCCAGCGTGACGGCGAGAGAATGGGTCAACTTTCCATACTCGCACGCACACTGCTCCTTCTTTTCATTTTGCTGTATCTTCAGCTGGCTGCGTGCCCCCTCCCTCCCCTTACTTATTTTTTTTTTCACACCTGCGCATTCTTCCTTCCCAACGAGGCACGTGCCAAAGACCCGTCACACCGGAAACCGACGAGCACAAATGCTCGCTTCTCTCGATACCTCCGCCCCCCCCCCCACACACACACACAACGTCGATTCTTTTGTGCCATACCTGCTCCACGCCAGTTTGCTGCTAACCCACGTGGGGGCTGGACTATATGTACTAATGGCGAATTCCATTGAGAAAACAGGAGCCGGGAAGTGAGGAGTAGGGGGCCGACATCTGAAAGCAATCCCCTGCCACTGGAATGCGGCGCGCTCCCGGAGAACAGGTGAAAACGGGGTGATTGGTGGGCAGACCATGTGATGGCATATTATTCGCCGTGGGGCAGCAGCAAAATACGCGCGAAACCGGTCAGCCACACGTTCTTTATTATCCTAATAGCTTTTTGTGCAACGGCGCGTTAGGCCTACGTCCAGCTGTTATCATAGCCATCCGTACAAAACAGCGGTGTGAAACTACACATGGTTGCTACTACTGCCACCACACTCGCCGGCAGAAGAAAAATTCGCGGACTGTGACGGTCAAGGGCCACATGACTCGTCGTACTGCGCCTACTCAGCTTTTCAGGCGAGAGCACTGGAAAGTGGTGCCCTCGGCGCAGCAAAAGCACTCCCGCTCAACCAATGAATGACAATGCACCACTGAAACACGCCGGCTCTGAAGAGAGCACCTTCAGCGTGCTTTTTGAGTGTTCCTGCTCTCACCCAACGGAATTAGCCATAAGCGAACAAGTGAACAGCTTCATCGTCGATCGTAAGAAAACCAACTCATGCGGGGAGATTATTAGCTTACGTTTATCGAGAAAATACGTCACTTCATCGGAACGCGTCGTTTTTCACGAGCACCAACCGTGAAACACCCGGTTGATCGCATTGGTCTAACGCCAACTTTTCATCGAGCCGCGAAAACAGTCGTCGGGATGCTGCATAACGATCATGTTGAACGACGTGAAACTTCCGCTGCAAGACATTCGCTCCCTTCAAGCAGTTGAATTTGTAAAAACCACAGTTTACTTTCTTGAAACGTTATAAGTCGAAGGGAACACGTCGACAAGCGTGGAACGTTCTGAGGGTTCAAAACGATAAGCGCTAATGCCCTCCGCATGGTGTCGACGGCAGCATCGACGAGGGTCACGGGTCACTTGACCTTTACAGGCGGAGAAAAATAAATAAAGAGGAAGCGTGCAGTCGAATAAACACGACCCCGTTCGAGTGACCTTGCCTGGCACGCGAGTGCAGTGTACACACACAACGCTCTCGCCCCTCTGGGTGGCACCGCAAAGAGTGTGAAAACTCGAGATAAGGCACGATGATTGTCCGCACTTCCACCCCCGTGAGCGCCGACACAAGAGTAGTAAGCCCTTATCGAGGTGGACTTCAAAGCAGTAGCGGACGGCCGCCTGGGCAAACGCAACGTGTAACAACATGCGCGAGTGGAGAGGAAACACGACGCTCATATTGTGTAATATTTAGTACGCTTATGTCACGCTACTTCCCAGAAAGCAACGTCGTTGCGGAACAAGGAATATGACGGTAGCTTTCCAACTCGCCCCCACATTAAATTTCGTAGTAAAAGAATTGCTTTGGCGCGAGTTATCCGACTCGACAGGAACAAGACAGACAGCCAGAGCCCGTTCCCCGAATGAATGTTGGCCGTCATTTATGCTAGTTCATTAAAGTTTTTTCAACCGATTTCGGGGCTAGTTATATACGGTTTTATGACGAATGGAGGCAGCGCGTGATCACGTGACTTAGACAAGGCAGCACACAGAAGCGTTAGTACGTATTTTGCATCTATGTTCCATCGCATTGCGGTTACAATATTGTCGTGGATAGCTAGACTGCCCAGTTGGCTGTAGTAAGCGTGAACAGGAGTCAAACGACAGAGTAAAAACAAGTGTTTAAAATGTACAAGTTGCACTGTACAGCGACGCATACCGTGCCTGGAAGTATGCCATGGAAGATACTGTGGGGGGGCTATGTCATCTGTCGAGCCGCGAGGCCAGGATGTAGGGTAGTGGAACAACTTCTTTAAAACCGAATCCGGCGACTTGCTGCCTCCCAGGCACGCTGGATAATCCACATTAGCTCCTGGTCATTAGAGCTGCCCACACGCGTAGATAATCTGGAGGGACTGCTTCTGGCCTTCTGTGACCCACACAGTCGCGTATGTTGGAAAGTGGCTCAACACAGGTAGAATACTCCCAGTCTAAAGATTTCACCCACTGACGTCACTGAAACAGCCACGTTGGGGCATTGACAAGGCAGTACGCGAACTTCTCAATTTGACGTTAGTGTTGCCAGTACATCGCATGCCGTTCTTTCCTATCCAAGCACAGGGGCGCAATAACGTTCCAGCAACGTCACTACCACCGGCTAATCGGCACGTGATTAGGCTGCTTTGGCAACATCTAAGCCAATGATTACGTCATGCTTTACGTCGCATGTAAGCTTTCACTACAGCTGCGAGATCTTTTTGTGAATAAATAAGCCTGTTCCGAGGCAGAACAAACTCGGAAGTTCCACAACAATAGCGTGCGGCGTTCGGGACATTGCACTCAGCACGTGCCAAAACACATGAGAATTATTTTTAGCCGTACACTGTCCTCCTGGGTTTCGGTGAGCGACCGCACTCCGCGCAGCCCGTCTATTTCGAGCGCGTCCTTCGGGAACTCCTCGCGCAAACGAGCTCCAACTCTAATTTCTACTCTTCTAAATGCGTGCTCCTTCGGGACGTGCCGCGAGTATCGTTTTCGCCGGCACAGCCCGAGGCACGAGAAAAGCCAACAGACTCAACTTTATGGCTAGGTGGCGTGAGACACCACCCGATCTACAGGGCACAGCCGGATACATCCATCCACCCAACAGAGAGCGCGAAAGCGTCCCAAACACTGCGCCGCCAAAGAAAGCTGGCTGGGATTGGAGGGGAGAGAGAGAGAATTAAAGAACTACGCACATACGACGGCGGCTGGTAAAACGGAAAAAGCGCCGACCTTCTAACCTGGTCCGGAAATAACCGCGCGACTAAAGAGCCTCAGACAGCGCGCCAGAATTCACCGCGGGAGGGGGAAAAAAAAGTAAAACGAAACAAACTCGACAAGCGAATAATTCGGCCAGTTAAAGCGGTCATGAGTCACGCTGTGACGTCGAGAAGCTGACTAGAAGATCGGTACAGTTTGACAAACTTTTACGTGGTGTGTTGTGTGTGTGTGTGTGTCAAGACAACAAAGACAATAAATTACACGAATATTTAGATCGCAAACAAAGACGCCCAAAAGGCACGCAATACTTATCCTCAGAGAGTAATTTAAACAAAAGACATTTAGAGAACGGTGCTGTGAAGCTAAATAAACAACTGCGCGTTCAGCAAATGCAAGTGCACACATCAACTCGGGCAGAACGGTTAAATTACCACAACTTCTCAACATACAAGGAAACATAGTTTTCTCGACACACCATGAGAAGTCTCCGCAACGCAGGCATAATCGCAGAAGTAATGCGACACATTATTTCGCCTCACAGATCATTTTAAAATGTCGCACAGCCACCGAAAAGCTGCAAAAACGGACGAAGTTGAGGAAGTGCTAACCCATCATCTGGCGCAAGGATGCCTGTTAAACAAACAAAAGCGGCTGCAACGTTTTTTGTTTCGATCGCCCATTGAAGACAAACTCTCCATTTCAGCTCCCGTTCAATACATAGCAAACATACGCGCGCTCCACACGGCTAATTATCATATTTCATTCATGTCGACGGCGTGGAACCATAAACACGCTGCTTCGCGGTCTCTCTGCGTCGTCGAACTCTCGCTTACGTAAGACTTGATATTTTTCTTGTTTCATTCGCAGCGGCGCGCACAAATCATTACGCCGGCGCCCCCTGGCGGCACGCGCACACCTACAAACACACGCGCGACCCATTACGAACCACATTCAACCCCGCCGCCATCTCCAATTCGGCGCGGTGATCACGTTCAACCCCCCCAATGCGCGCTCTCATTCATCTTCGCCCGTCGCTGCGCCGTTAGGCTCGCCCGCCACTGGGACGTTGCTCAATACACCCCCCCCCCCCCTTCCATCTTTACTTCTATCGGGCCGCTGAATTTTATGAGACGAGCACATGGTGGCAACGCGCTTAGAATAGTGGCAGAGAAGGTGATTCTTAAAAGAGAAAGGAAGAGAAAAGTGAGCCCCGTAACTGTCTGCCTCAGTGAGCGACACCTCAACAGTAGCTCACAAGGGATGGGGGTGAGGAGGGATAAAATGGGTAGGAGTAAAGGTGTAGAAAAGAGGAAGAGACGTGAGGTGGTAAGCCAGAAGGAGCGACGACAAACCGAGGGGATAGGAGAGATAGGAAAGATGGAAACACGGTCACAGGAGTCCGAGCACGGGGCACCACTTGCGAGAGCTCTTGTCGGCAATCCAGCAAGCCAATAGTGACACTGTGCGGTGCCCTCCCCGGGTCCGTGGTGTCTAGTTTCGTCCAGCCCGGTGGACGTGGCTACGACGCTCGGCTGCTGACCGAAAGGTCGCGGATTCGACCCCTGTCGCGGCGGTCGCATTTCGATGGAGGCGAAGGGGTAGTGTACTGTGCGATGTCAAGTGACACCAGGTGGTCAATATTTTCGATAATCATATCGTGGGTTTGGTGTGTGTCGTTTATTATTTTATTATTGGTGTGTCGTTTCGCGCTACATCAAAAGTTGCCCGGGCAAAACCAGCGAAAGATGGCGCCACGCATTTCAAGGAATGGGAAAACGAAGGAACTGCCGCGACAGATGCGAGAGAGCATCCGAGCGCTACGCGACGACGCGCAGTAGCAGGGAGATTAAGTAGGTACCTCTCACTGTTCTCGCGTGTGCTGTTAGATCGTCTTTTTGCAACAACGCGATAATCATAACACGAGAAAATGCTCGGTAAGAGTCTTCTAGAAGATGGGAAGGGGGCGTGTTGTAGCCTCCTCTTTTGCTCCTTTTGCAGGAGTTGAATGATACTGCCATATGTGGTTGTTCACGCACCATTTAATGTTATTTTTGTTACTTGAACTAATATTTGCGACAGTCACTGCAATTCCGCCTACGTAATACCTTCTTGGTTTCTTAATAAGCAACAAAAAACACACACCTCATTACTCTCTTAAGTCATGATTAGCCACGTATGTGACTCCCTTCGAAGAAGACGGGGTGCGAATAGTAAACACGCACCCTATACAAAAGATCGTTCATACACGTATGCACGCTCATTTCTCCGAAAGAGCGCAGCACAGTCTAACCTTAACATTTCCGCAGTCCTACGTCTGACACCACGATACGATCGCGATGCAGGAACGACGCCAACGCATTGTTCTGACTCGGCCGAAGGGATCGTAGGGGCGCACCGTATGCATTCCTACACTCCCTTGTGCTGAGCTCATCGTCGCTGCAACAACAGCGGTTCGCCTTACGATGCGCGCCAGACAATGGAGATCGGCTGGCTCCGTTTCCATCGCTCACAACACAGCGGCGCCCTTGGTGTCTCCTTGCGAACGGCGCGCATACCGCCGACGAAGGGTGTCCTTTTGTTTATCCGACACCGTTCTTTTTTTCCCACGACAGGGGGACTCCCCCTCTGGCGCCGAGTTACGTCACACGCTTCTCGCACGTCTTCCGCACCACTGCCGTAGAAACACAGGAGGCGACTTTTTTTTTTTTTTTTTTGTCCTCAGTCAACGTATTTACCCTCCCCCTCTCTCCGAATGCTTTGCGCGCAACAAGTGCCACGAGGCTCGTACAGAGTAAAACTCCGATCATCACGCGAAAGACACGCAATTAGCAATTAACGTCACTTGAAGAATGAGACGCTAACTGAAAGTAGCTCAATTTGATTGCGAAGCGGGCAATAAATCAGTCTAGCGATCGATTTCCGATCAGCACAAAATAGCAACTATTCCGAGAGCAAAGCAGGTATTGGGGGGAAGGGGGGTGTAAAAATGAACGCAAACAGCGCAGAGCGTTGTTTGCACCCTGCCCTGACGTTGGAGGCAATTAAAAGATGCCACATGCTTTCCGATTGTCCCATGATCGACTCTCATTGCTTTTTGTCCCTATCCCGGCTACAACCGCTTGACTATAAATGCGAAACAGCGGAGACCGTAGTGCAAGCACAAAAGGAGACATGCAAGCACAAAAGGAGCAAAGCAAATAAAGCGACACCCGCGCGAGCGTCGAATTCGATCAGCGAGCCCGTCGGCAATGCAAACAGGAGCTTTTTTTCACCATCGCACGAGAAATCGAACTTCCACCGAAGTTCGCGTTTCAACAAACAAAACGGCAACGCCGCCAAACAAACGGGCATCTACGTCACCAACCGGGAACTAACAAACGGGATCTCGAACGGGCGAAAGAAAGTCGACTAGGCCACCGAAAGCATCTCGAAACGGTTCCGAGTAGCAAAGTAAACAAAGAAAAGAAACAGCTCGGAGTGCATGAAAGCTACTAGTATCAACAAAAGGGACGCACGGACACGGTCTGCAGGCTGAAAAAACGGCGAGTAAACGAGCAACAAACGGCGGTAGAACCGACTGTTATCGTTCCAAACCGACAAGCACAGAGAAGAGACGTTGTAAACGAGACGTAGACGACAAAGAAGGAAAAAAAAAAAGAAGGCACAATAACAAGTGCGGAGTCAGCGGTGCGACGATAAAAGGAGCCACTACAAATGCAAACACACAAAAGACGAAACGGTCGCACCAACAAACGAAAAAAAAGTGGGACCGCGTGCCAAAGAAGCGGGTCAAGTTCACGGGGAATACCCCACCCCTTACCCCGCCACCAGCTTTCTCACCCTCTTCCTGGTTTGCCATTAGCGAAGAGGCGACGAATGCATGAATGGCAGGCGGCCACAGACAGACAGACACATTCGGGCAGCACGAGGAAGCAAACGCAGGCGGACGAAGAAAAACAATAAGGCCGGAAAACAAATTAGGCGCGGAAGAGACGATAGTTATCATGGTGCGAGAACAGAACGACGACACAGAAACAAGAAGGACACGGAGGACACTTCTTGTTGTCTTTGTGTCGTCGTTCTGTTCTCGCGCTGTAACTATCGTCATGTCATACCAACTAGCCCAAGCTGCCGCACTTCTAAGATACGGAACAGAACCCGAGGCAGCGGGTTGATAAAATTGAAAAGAAAAAAGAGAAAACTGCAAAACGACGAAAACGCGAAGCCACGGAAGTTCGGCAGGCGGAGGGACTTTCGGAGAACAAGAAAAGTAAACAGCTAAGACGACAGGAAGTCGCCAAATGCACAGCACACACACACGCGCGCACGATGGCCTGGCCGATTTTTTTTAAATTTCATGTCCAGTCCATTTGGTAGAGCTATCTGGGAGTTATTCGAAGGTTGCAGGTTCGGTGCCTACCACAGATAAGCTTCATTGCTTCACAATTACGACATTAATTTCTTCATGATTACGTCATAATTACGAGAGACAACGTCTCCTGTATTTCCTCGCCTCGATTGCCCGTTCGCTCTCTTTCATATAGGTGGCGTGCAAAGCAGAAAAAGAAAGAGAGAGAGACGCTTAATTACCCTTCTCGCGTTCAGCTCTCTCAACTTGGCGCTACCGCAACAACTAAACGAAACGCAACAACAAAAGAGAGACGGAAAACCCCCCCCTACGCAAGTGGCAATCAAAGCACAAAAACAGGTCATCGCCAGACAGCTCGGAAATGAAAGACCTAAAAAGAAAAGGAGACAAGGTCGAACTCGCAAGGGCGCGCGCGCACGACGGTACACAAACATACACACACGCAAGACGGCCGCAGAAGAGTCGGACGAATAATGTACCAGCAAAAGGCAACCGCGGAAGGAGCACACCGCGCGCCAATGAAAGGGAAAAAGATAAACAAAGTATAGATATAACAACAGCGGCGCATTGAGTAGAGGTTGTTCGGTCGGCGCGGTAGAGACAGAAAGGGCGCCAAAGGAGGAGCGGCACATACGGGCGGGAGAATCGGAGCTCGTAAGGCACGCCTGTGGCCCGATAAATAGATGCCCGCTGGCACTCGTCGGTCGCCCGCCGCTGCTCGTTTCCTCATCGCCCACGACGGCCAATAGGAAGGAGAGAAGGGGGGGGGGGGGACCGCAGGGCGCGAACGAAAGTGCGTGCGTGTCACAGGGAAGGCATACAAACAAACACGAGCAATAATAGGTCGCGGCGTCTAACCTAACCCGTTCCCCGAGAGTGTCGTTGCGTTGACCCCACCGCTCCCGATCTGTCAATAATAGGCCAACATGGAGCGAAACGAGGAAGCAGGCGATAGTGATTACTGGTCGGTGGAGACGGGGATCACACCCTCCCGATTAAGGTCCAACGAAGTTTGGAAACGGCATACTTTCACTCGCTCAGTGAGAATGATTGATTGATAGATAGGTGGGGTTTAACGTCCCAAAACCACCAGTAAGAATGAGACATTCAATCACGTTGTCACGTTCGGTCAGGCCAGTTTTTTTTTCCTAGTAAATAACCGAATCTTACTTACTCGTCTCTGCGTACCTCCGGTCAACCCCAAGAACAACCTAACGACGAGATAGAAAACGGCTGCGCTATATTAGAGATGACACTTTATTACTGCTCGTCAAACATAGAGCCCCTAGAGCAAACGGTTCGACAAGTGGCTCAAGTGGGGCAGCCCTATCGATGACAACTCCACTCGTCGTAACATTCACTCCAGTGACACTGCCTGTTCAGGAGTATTTATTTGCAATACTACTAGTCTCTACTGGGACTACAGTAGGTGGGCACTCTGTAAAGATGCTATATGCTATGATTGCTCATCATAGTAAACAAACTGTAATACAGGACATACAAGCAATATGTAACACTTGAAGCCTCCAACCCCCCCACCCCCCCACCCCAGTTGTTTTTTCAGGGTAGCATCAGTTCTTCCTTCAAGCCACTTGCCTCAACGGTATACCATACTTGAACCGAGGGACTATACCAAGACTTCGAAAACCCATCCTTCACCCCAACCCTCCAGAAAAAAAAGAAAAAGAAATCGCCTTTATTATTCAACAGAAACGCGAGGCACAATCCGCATCATCCCTGATACCTTTGGCTGTCGGTTGACTGCAGTTTCGTTCACGGCCGGTGTCACAAACGACTCCAATTTTCGGAGCAGCCGCGGGCCCCACCTACCAGGGAAGGGCGCTTTTGTGTTGGAGGACGACATCCGGCGACTATAACGACCCAGCGTGGCGCCGGCTCGTCTTCCCTGCACCGGTACCGGAAGGGGCACCGGCGATCTAAACAAGGAGAAATTAGCCCCAGATGAGACGGGAACACGTGTACGCCCCTGAGGTGGTTTGAACTGCATCGGAAGGGCAATTGACGTACAGCCAGCAACAAGTGCGGTCGTCGGTGTCGCGAGTCTCGCGTAGGCGGCGAGCACGGAGTGACCCGCGCAACGTATTGAGACGGCTGCAATTCCGGGCACCCTCGTCGTCTACCAAGCCGGCGAGACCTTCAGCGGCACCCGTCAACTCCCCTACGTGCACCAAGAGCTGGCCTGGTCCGTATGGAACTTTTTATTGTGACTCTTTTCTTAAACTGTTAAATTATTTTAACCAGCCTTTTTTTATTATTTGTAGTTGTGTGCGCTGCGACGCACGTAGAAATTCAAAAGCGCGACCAATGATCATTCTGTAATTATTTCCTTGTAACCCTCTTTTCTGATTTCCATTTTGTCGTTATTTTATTAACATTCCGCATATTTGTCCTTAGCCTGTATCTGTTGTAGTGTTTTTAGCACATTTTGTTATATCGCTGTTGTTTCTATCGCGCGTATCAGTTTTTCCTCCTTTGTTATTTTTGTAATCTCCTGCCTTTGCCCCTGTTTTAATTAAATGCTTGTTTATGTGTAATCAAACTCCATGTCTGCTTATGAGTGCGTCGGTCAGGCTCATTCATCACCACACGTGCAACCCCGCACGGGTCGACCAACCTACAAATAAATTTGAAATGTGCCACTTCGAGGCCTTTCAGGCGTCGCAGGCCGAAGCGTAAAGTGGAAGCTTGCGAGTCTGCCGCACGTCGGTGTTGGATCGGCGGGGCCTCACCCGAAGTGCGTAACAGCCGGCATAAGACAAATAAAATGCGAGTGCTACGAAGACCGAAATGCCGTCTAGCCGTTGTTATGACCATCATCGGCACTGAAATTCTCTCGGCGGCTGTGGACCCGACGAAGACTTTGTGAAGCATCGCAAGCAAGGCTGTGCAGCCGAGACGAGTTCATTTCCTCGCAGTCAAGCGTGAACAAGGGCATCGTCGGACCAGTTCGGCGCTAAGAAAACCGACGAGACAGGAAAGGCCATTGTGACCTCGACTCCATACAAGGCCTTCCTGGCAAGTAACGAGACGACTGGGCCATTATCCAAGCCACTGTGGTATTAGGTGGCAGCTAAAACCGAACCGGCTGCAGCTACACCTTTCGAGGAAAGCGAATCCGGGGAATTGGCAGGTGTTAAGGAGTAACACCTAGCAAACGACGAGACATTAGACAGTTATAGTATACCAGGCTTACTGGTATACCAGGCGTACCGTGATACCGGAATCGCAGTGCGCATGCGCAGATACGTACGTTACCCCTACCGCTTATCGCACGCGCGGTATTTTTCAGATTTAAGGTTACCGTGGTAGCGTAAGTGTAGGTAAACATGGCGGCGCTCTCGGACACCCGTTTCGAAGCGATTTTCGCGTAGTTGTTGAAAGATTCACCTTGTTCGCAGCAAACGACTGTTTAAATTGGCTTCGCTTGCCTTCATTTAGCTTCGATGACCGAGTATTACGGATAAGTTGGCGTAATTTTTGAGATAGCTTCCATTTCGAACGCGTCTAGGCCTAACTACAAGATCAATGGAAACAAATCGGCAACATCTTTTTTTTTTTCGCGTTTGGTGTGTGGTTCATACTTTATTGATTTTATTATTAGTAAAAATAAACTTGTAACAATGCTTCGCGTGGTGGCATAGGCAAACATTCTCGTTTTCTTTTCCTTTTCACTAACTTATTAACAATCCGATAGGTGGCGCCACGGTCCCAGCTAGAGCACGTAAACGCTATCCCGCTAGACTATAATACGCTGTCCAGAACGAACGTTTGCTGCACGGTAACGTCCTTCCCTTAACCTCCGCTATCACGTTAACCGTAAACTATAACTGTCTATTAGTTGACAACTCCTCATTCCCCGTTGACTACATGGGGAGGCATGTTTGGTGATAAACCTGCCAGGTCGCTACATCGTTCTACCCGAACGCAGAGAAGAAAGTTTGGCACATGGACCGGGAGCCGGGCTTTTCGAACATCACCCTCTTGTGGGGAGAGTTCTTGAAACCCAGATCAGCTAGGCTCATCGAACGTGCGCAAAATCTTGTTCGTGACCATCGAGCCCCGTATTGGCTGAAGCTGCGGACAATGCGCCCAGGGTTGGCAACACGGCGCTATATAAGCGAGATACATTTCGCATAATTTCATTTGTTCAACGAACTCTTACTTACTTGATCACCTTATGTCGACTTCTCACTACCTAACCATGAAAATGATTCTTTGTCGTTCTTGCCTCATCTGACTTGCGGAACGACGGGTGCTAGGACGGGGGCCCGCTACCAAAGTGAGACCCGCTGAAGCCGGAGTCGCAACACCCTCCTGACAGCCCTCGCGTAGAGGCCACTGTTCTCATGTAAACGTTCAATTCGAGCGAGTGAAACAATTAACCACACACTCCCTGCAACATCCACACACCCAAAACAAAGGCGAGCAAAAAAAAAACTTCCCACAATCACGCACGGGGACAATGCGGAAGGCGCAGTTTTCTGCAATGCAAACACTGCCCGTCGTGACACCTATTACGAACTTTCACCGTGCATAATACGAGCACATGCCTTCACCCGGGTCCTTTTAAAACGTTGAAGCACTCTGCTACCCCTTAACCGAAGTTTCTCCCAATGCCTCAACCGACGCAAGGCTGCTCCGTGCCCGCAACTTCGAGCTAGTTCGTTACCCTGTCTTTTCACCCTTTACAAAACCTAACCCAAACTGTCCCTATACCGTGGAGCGAAGCACACGATATCACTGCATATGAGAATCTCAACGCCCACCGAGCTACCCCGCTATTATTTCATCCCCAGATTCCTTCTAGGAGATTGCGCAGACCAGCTCGGAGCCGCAGGAGCAGCGTCGGCTGGTTCCCCGGGCACGAGGAGAGACGCAAGCCACCTGAACTAAGCAGATCCACACTACGACAAAGATTGGTCGTTCGTCTATCAATAATATAATCATATAATCTGGAGTTTTGTGTCCCGGAACCACTATTTTATGATTATGAGAGACGCCGTAGTGGTGGGCTCCGGAAATTTCGACCACCTGGGGTTCTTTAAAAACGTACGCGGGCCTCTACCATTTCACCGGGTCCACAAAACACTACTGTCAGGCAAAGCGTGCTTTATAAAAGAAGGTGCGGCCCACGGCGGCGGAATAAGTTTGCAAATCAAGCTGATACAAATACCTATCCTTCGGTGTGCTAGCTTTCCACAGCCATGGCTGTTGAAGTACGAGTACGACAATGGTTGCACGAAGGCAAAGTAGGTGACGAAACTTATCGAGGCAACCACAGCAAGAAAGGGCCGGGCAATGGTGATACGACGCAGACAAGTAAGTGTTCCATCCCAATGTTCCCCGTACGCGATTCAGAGCTTGACCGCATCAGTTGTGCGACGAGATAGGAATGACCTAGCTGATGGCAACGGTCGAATCCACACGCACTACGCAACACCGATGGACAAATTTCGTTACAGTGACATAGCGAAGTAATGCAGTGCTGTGTCCTAGATTGCACCACCTGGAATGTGGAAGTACCAACATATCGACATATATAATCGAACGAACCTCCATTGGGACACAATAGCAAGTAGGACAGTGATGGAGTGAGGCGAAACAAGAGCTCAATGCGCAGTAGCAAACTTTATCTGTAAGTGCAAAATTACCGCCTTGCCTCAAATATCGTATGTAATGGTTCACTGCATCTAGCATTGCCAACCGTTTTAGACTGCACGCACACATTTTCTTGAGAACTTTTAAAAAATTTACTAGCAGCAGAGACTTCAGGTGCGAACTTGAAATCGCCTGAAACTTCCACATGTGGCAAAACTTGCTGAATAGCAAAGAAGAAGAAAGTGTTCAATGCAACCAAGATCAGGAAGTGAAAATGATTCGTTACACTGATGATTTCGTTAAAATCCGGGTTCGTCATACTGGGATACACCACCTTGAAATCAAGTACCACACAATGCATGTTTCAAAAACATCGTTGCTCTCGGCACTCATGTACTACAATATTCCAGAATTTCGGCACTGCATTCGAGGTAGCTTTACACAAGGCCAATTTTGAAACAAATCTTGCAGCACAACGAAACGGCTCAACACCCCGACGAACCAGTAACCATGAATATGCCGCCATAGTGGTGGTAAACAGCCGTATCCCAAGCTGCATTCGAATACGCGAGTTCCTCCTATCTGCGAGGAAATTGAGACGTACGGTCCAGCAAATAATAACGCGTCCCCTTAGGAGAATCGTCGATTGCTTCTGCAGTCGATTACTTCGCGTACACGGCCCAAGCAAACGAGAAAATCACTTTCTCGCGTGACGTGCGCTTCAATACGGCTGGCGCCGCTCGATAATCAAATTGGCCAAAACAGGGGCCGCCGCCGAAAGGCCAGTTTCAAAACGCGCAAAGGTCCGCGCGCTCGGGGCCAAGTTGCGCCCGGAGGCGTCGAGATGGCGCCACCAGCGTTGACGCCGACCCATTACCCGTCATAAGAAAAACACGAAACCCACCAGCGGTTCATCAAGAGAGAGGACAAGCAGAGAGAGAGGTCTGAAGACGGCGCTCAAGTGGCGGCGCCGCCAGGTAGCGGCGGAGAAACAAACTAGCGTAGCAGACGACGTGCTCACTCCGCGTCGTCTGCTTTTCTCGGCGCCGTCGCTGTGCACGCAAAACACACAGGCAGGCGCGCTCGAGGGCCAGCGGCTGCGTAGTACCACGGCCGCGAACCAGCTTACCTTTTTTTTTTTTTTTCTCACGCTCGGTTTTTTCCGCGATGGAGCGCACACAGCGCGAAGGAACCTGACGCACTCGCTACGCGAAGCGAGGCAAGGCAAAGGGCGCGCGCGGCTCACAGGCAACACTCGCCCGACCAGTTTGGCGGGCTCTTGCCTCGGCCCCCCTGCCGACGTGTGGGCTTCTCGGCGAGTGCGGCGTCACGTAAGAAGCAACAAGAAACTCGTTCCTGCCGGTGCCGTGCGCGGAAAGATTTTTCTGGCTGCGAGGCGCTATCCCAACGGACGCCGCCGCTGAAGCAGACCGCGTTGAGGCCATTTCCGCCGCGAAGCCGGCGGGGGCTCGCTATTGTGCACATCTGCTGCGCTGCGCGGTTACCAAAAAAAGAAACCGCGGTTAAAAGAAAGAAAAAGGACCAATGTTTCCACGCCCCTCGATTAAGTGTCAAGGAGTTACTTTGTAAACGCAGGTCGAAATAGAGGAGTGCCTATAACATTCAAGACGGAAAGTCGTAGGCAGGCGTTGTGCCGGCGGCCGAAGTTTCTACAAGCAGATGCGTTCTTGAAGGCTGCCACTGTAGTTGCACCAAACTAATTCCATCAAGCTTCCTTCTTCCCCAGACTCCTGGTGATTTGTTTTACATATTAATATTTAACAAATACCCGTGAGTCAACATCACCATGACTTTCATGGTGTAACACGGTGGATAGATTACTGCCGCTTCGGTGACACTGAAGTTTAAAGGGAAAAAATGTGTAGGCCCTGGCGTAGTTTTCAAGTCCCGCGCTAAATCCTATGCAGTTCAGTTACCGTCATACACGAACAAGCACGCATAGCACTGTCAAACCATCGATGCCGTTACAAATGCGCGCTTTTAAAAATCTTTTTCGCGACGTTAGGTAAGTTATTACAATTAATTATTAGTTGTTTCTGCAGTTTATATTACTTTTAACGTTCATGGTTTATTCGGCACTCGTCGTGGGGACTGTTAGCCTCGTTCTAAGGTTACTGACTGCGTGACAAGAGACACTGGATGAGCGACTAGCCGGGCCTCCAAAAAGTGCCACGCACTTACAAAGGCGGTACAAAAAAAAAGAGTTAACACAAGCACATAATATGGCATCGCCCGCAAAAAGGGAGATTATCCAGTGCCTCGAGAAGCAACGCTGTATATGGCCATAGAACTAAGAAACGGATACACCAAGGAATCAATGGGGGAGTATCGCTGTCTGCGATGTGTGAGGTAACTGCAAAGGGGCCTTAAATAAAATAATGCGCTTAGAAAACGCTTAATATATACTGGGGGCATTTGTCATGTACGTCTTCTTTACTTGGGCCCTATCATAATCATCAATGTCTATTTGCCTCGCTGTCCTCATCGTCACCGCATGTGCGCGCACTCTGCCCATTCGATTTCGAGGCCCTGAGTCTGATAAACGCCGTCTAAACCAAGAAGTCCTACGTGATGGAAGCGGTGGTCCATGATACGTACAAAAGGTTATTACAGCCAGACCGCAGCTGGAGGCAACAACAACAATGAATTAGTACGCCCCATCCTTTTTGAAACAAGGCAAGTTAGGGGGAAGAGAAAGAAAGGCCACCGCCGGGAAGGAGTCCAAAACTATTGCATAACTGAAACATGGATTAAGCAACCAACGCTCGTCTGGCTGCTACTGCACCCATATATATATATATATATATATATATATATATATATATATATATATATATATATATATATATATATATATATATATATATATATATATATTTGTATGAAAGTGCGCTGTCAATATCTTCCCGGTCTGTTGCTGCACAACGAAGTCCTTTTTTTTCTTTTTTTAGCGGATCGGTGATTACGTTTTTACGGTCTCACTTCAGGTCGCCCTCCTTCACTTAAAAAAAGAAACAGAAAACACCCATCGCTTTTCCCGTTTTAATGGGGGCGCCAGTTGTGGAAAAAGGCGGCGAAATGCCGAGCCCGGCGTAAAGCCGCCGACGAAGAGAGAAAAATAAAATATAAAAGCACCGACAAAAAAATGATGCAGCCAGGAAGAGGAAGCGCGCACGAGTTACATCGAGGAAAGTGAGACAATAATGCGAAGGAAAGAAAAAAAAAGAACATAGACACCACACCGAAAAGAGACGGCGCAAAAAATAAAGAAGAAAAGAAAGACAAAGGGCGCTGGAAAGCGCGAGTTCTTTCGCCGCAAAGAAAAATGATTCTCCCAGAGAAGCTGCGAAAGCGAAAAGCCCAGCACCGCCTATGCGAGAAAAGCACTAACGGCGTATTGCGCACGTGGCATATTGCCACCCGCCGTGACGACTGACAAAACAAAAATTTCACCATTTTCCCGCGTCTCGCACAGTACGATACGATGACAACGCACATTGTAGTGCAGTGGGCGAGCCACTCCGAATTTTTACCGCCCGAGTTTTCTGTAGGTCATGCTAAAAAAATAATGACGGCTATAATAATTTCAGGGAACTTTGGCGTATCGGGAACATGGAGACAAGGGACCACGCCGAAATATGCGAGTCATAAAAGCCTCGCTACAAAAATCTGTTCCACCCTAACGAAGGCGCGACGGAAGGGATGGAACACGGAGCGACCTCAGTCGATTTAACCAACTAGCCAAATGTGATCCCGACTGGTGATTAAAATGGGCCTGATCCGCATGCGTGCATATGCAAAGCGTATTAAGCGCAACAAGAGTCAGTGCACCCCAAAAGCTCATGTCGTGTTCAATACAAACAAGGATTTTCTGAAGACGCCGAGCACAGTTGACTGCGCATTTTGAGATTGGTAGAAATTTACGCGGGCTAAATAACAACTATCGGAGACTTTCGTGGTGTCGACGGTGATATCTTTCGCAAAAACTTCCCTCAGCGTTTAAACCGTTGAAAACGAGTGCCCCTCTGGTGTAGCTTCACCATCGCTATATATATATAGTTTTTAGGGTGGTAGAAATTTCCGGAGCCCTCCACTACGGCGTCTCTCTAACGATACGGTGGTTTTGGGACGTTAAACCCCAGATATCAACCATTCAAAAAGATACAAATATAATTGCATAACACACGCAGCGTACGCCCTAGGCCGCTGAGATCCACCGGTGCACAATCACCGAGCGCTGAAAAAAAAATAGACGTCGGTTAATTAACGAGGAGGGGCTCTCCCATGTTTTCCCTCGTACAGTGCGACACTGCTGCGCGGAGCGCGTTGCAGTTAACCGAGACGTGACACGAATGAGCGGCGCTTCGAAACGGGGAGGAAAAGCGCCACATGAATCACCTGTCCGCGCGATACCAGCTCGTGACCGGGCAAGCACGTGGGCGCGCGGTGCCACGCGAAAGCTGCATTGAAACTCCCGCGCGAACCGTTTATAACTATGTAGCATACACGCATTTTATTTGGCACGTAAAGGACGTCTAACGTAGCTTGCACTAACGTCACTGAAACCAGCACGCCGATGCACCGCATGGCGCGCGCAAGATTTCTGACGTCACGCGTAAATGTTATCGTTACTGCACTTGCAAATTCTTTTGTTACTGACGCACTGAGGCCAATAACATCCTGCGCGTACTCTTATCGTATTGAAGCAATGTAGGCGCGATGCGATTATTTCCGTCATCAAGGACACCACGCTGGTGCACCGGTGCGTTACGAAGCTGCGTGCATGACGTCACGTGCAAGCTATCTATACTCTGGGTATGTGCGACCCACACCACAATAATGTCCTCGTTTTCCTATGTAGTTTCGAAAACCGGGTTCCTCGAGTACTACAGGATTTCGTTTGGAATTACCGTAGATGCGACACGCTATCAGCTTACTATCTTATCAAGGGAAATCATTATCGCTTTTCGGCGCACGCTGATCACCTGGCCGAGAAAAAAAAAAGAGGGGGACGAGAGAAATCACATCCGCCGTTGCAGACGCGATACGCGGCGTCACGCAAACACCACACCGCCGCCAAAAACCGATCGTTTCGATAACGGAGGAAGCGGGAAAAAGGAAAACAGTGCCTTTTCTTCTCCTTTTATTCTCAAGTGCGCCACTAACCTTCCCGAGCGACGGGCGAACACCCGAGCCGGAAAGAGAAGAGAAACCCGGAGAAGTGGGCAAACAGACGAAACAATTGCTCGCAAGAAGGCTGGCTTTATCGACACACAGCGCGGACGGGACGACGACACTCGTCGGGGCGCTATCTAATCTGTCGTCACACGGCACTGCGAACAGAGGAGCGGCGAGTCAGCGACGACTGCAGCGAAAGCTGCAAGCGGACTTCGAACGCACACATTCTCTGCAACGCCACCCTTTCTGTCAGTCTATCTTATGTCTTCGTGTCGTCCGAGCGTCAATGCGACGCGGCGGCATCGGAAATGGATCACCGGGAAATTCTCCCCCGCATTCACAAACACTCCCGGACTCGACTTTCACCCTTCTCTTGACAGAGGTGCGCCGCTGCTCGGCTGAAAACGACGCTGTGTTACTCAAGAATTGCGGCAAAGTATCACTCGCATGCAGTGACTTGGCCCGCCTAGAGATGGCACTTCCATCGGGTTTCGCAAGTAAAGGTGGAGCGTTGAGTGAAGGGGGCGTTCTAGAATACGGGCACCTGTCTCGAAGCGCTTGCTCCCATCAGAAGTAAATCGGGGGAACTTCTTGGACGGCTTTCCGGCCCGACGGAATGCCAGTCTAAATTTTCGAGCTGAAGTCGTGGAATTAAATGACTTGTGTCAAGTAACGCATAATAACTAACACATGAAACTACGTATAATGAGTACAAGATTAGACGAACACATTACAAGATTACTTGGGAGGAGAGCGACTCCATTAGGCATCCGTTGCAAACACAATGAGAGGTTCGAGAAACCCGAATACGCTTACAACTGAATCAAACTTATGTATACATTGCAGCTCGGTTTAATTCCACGTAACAAAATTACACGAGTGCTCATCACTCACTTCATAAATGCTTCACACCAAAACAGTTTATCAAAGAAAAGACTCGCTGTCTCTGAACAGTACACGTACCTGCATTCATGGTCCTGCTCCTTCCGCACTAATTACCATTACGACCTCTGCGCTTATCGGATCACTACAAAACACTGCTCGTTGCGTGTCAGAAGAAAAAAGAAAACACTCATTCGTTTCTGGTGCACTTAGCTTTTACCGAGGCAGAGCGCATCCGCAGCATTACATCTAAAGCCGAAGCGTGTAACGGATGTACGCGATGTGCGCAAAGCACGCAACAGTGTATCAGCCCGCACAGCGATAGGTGGTACATCCAACGGCCGTTCCGCTGTCGACGCGAGAGGGATGCGCGCTAGCATAAACCCCTTATTATCTGTAATTACCTCGATAGCCAAGGCTGCCCAAACTTACCGCGCAGTGCTGGTCATTAGTACGCGAACACTTAAGCTATAACGCTGGCAAGTCAGAAACTGTCAGTCGGCTTCTCACGAGCACCAACACATGCCTTCCTTCTCCCCACTTTATTCCTCCTAACGCTAGCGCATTAAAATGTCTCGTCAGCATTCCGCTAACAGCGTCTCCCGTATAACTGCAAGTTTGCTCCTTACGATGGACCTTTAAAGACGAGCAGCCAGAAGACTCCCCAAGGGTTAGAGCGATTAGACCGTTAGAGCGATCCAATATACTGATGGCCAGCTACGTCCCCAGACTGGTACAAATTATGGCCTGCAAATTACAATTGTCACACACTGTTGCGCATAATATTGATATTTTATCAAGCCCCAATCCTTCAATAATAACTAAATTGCTATTTCTTGTATTTACTGTCCATTTCACGACTGTCTCACCACGACTGTAGGCTCCCGAAGCAACGCTGAAAATCACTCTAAACAGTTCCGCACACTATTCCCGAAGAATGGTTACGGCAACTCCCGTGATTGAAACTCGAACCCAAGAAGCATCAAAGTACAGGCGTTAATATAACACGAGCGATAGCTCACCGAATAGTGGCAAGATATAGGTCAAACCGAGCACGGCGACTGTCTTCCGCAGGAGCATCCCTCCGACAGTAACCGCTCATTCATCGCAATTAAACAAGCATCAATCAGCGCAGTAATTCAACACGTCGACTATGTCGTAACCTGTTTATACCACCCGCAGCGTAATCAAACAAATTCATTCCAACAGTAGCGAGAGAAAAAAGAAGGTTACGCCCAACAGGCTCCGTGCGTGTCCCTCCTGCACCTCAGTAATTCCCGTCACGCGCTGACGAAACGAATATTGATCACCAGCTCAAACAACGCCCGCCGTCTGCGGATAGGATCGAACGCCGTTGACAAACAGTGTCACGGCGAGGGTAAACATGCGCGCGATCCGAATCGCAAAATACTCGGGCGCTTTTGCTCCACTGGGAAAAGCGACGCTTGACGTGAGCGTACACAACGCACTATATATATATTTTTTTTTCCAGAGCAGCCCCTTGTGTTCCGCTGCAGTACTACCGAGTCCCTTTGGAGGAAAATCGGGAGATGATGTCGACGCGTGACTCGTCCAGTACGAGCGAGTCAGCAAGTCCAGCGGCTCAGAATGGCACCGCCAAGCTCACCACGAGGGCAAGCCGACGACGTTTTTGTTGCAGAACTGAAGGCGTGTTTCGAAAACTCGGGCGTCAAAAGGAAGCGGGCTGAGCAGACATTTTCTCAACGCGCGCAGCTGCCAGGTGAGACCAAGGAGGTTTAAAGAAAATTGCTGGAGTGGAAGCTTTGCCAGCAATAGCAAAGCCAGCTTTCGCCCGCCAAAGATCTCAGAAACATGCTAATTTCTGGTTGTGCCCACTGAGACATTAAGTGGCTTTGATCTGTTGTTCTAAAGGCTACGAGAACTATAAATTAAAAGATAGCTTTTTCCAACGGAATAACCCTTAGAGGCGATTATTGGTGACTTAATCTCCAATAAAAGATGCCTTGGATTCGAGGCTTACTAAAGATAACTAGCAACGTAAAGGCGTTTGAGCACTGTCTGACCAAAAAGAAGGTGCCAGGTTACATTCGCTGGGCGTACGAAAAAAAAAAAACAGCTCGTCATGCCTTCAGAAAAATGGTTGCCGCAGCCGCCATCTTACGCTGGGTACGACTTCACTCTTGGGCGATAATTTCCACTCCAGCAAATTTATATATATATATATATATATATATATATATATATATATATATATATATATATATATATATATATATATATATATAAGGTGTCGCCCAAGGCAGACCTTTTTAAAACCTCCTTGGGCGAGACATGCACCGCGTATATCGAAGGTGTGTTTAAGCTCCGCAAGGTGGTCAACGCTCAAACGTCAGAAGAAGAGAAAGCCGGCACATTCGCCGAAAGGCGCAGCCAAACTTTCGAACATCGCAAAATGAGCAGGATTTGCTCCGAGGTTGGGCCGGCTCACAAATGTGAACAACGGTTGCCAGCATCGACAGCACTTCCACCACTCCGTTACGCGCGTAGAAGACCAGGACGTACACGGCTAAAGGGGCCGTTTATTAGGCCGCGAAGAGTAGCGCAGGAACGGCCCACGGATTGATGATCGCAGCGTCGTCGTCTTCCCTCTCTCTCTCTGCAGATCGGGGCGGCCACCACGTTCACTCATCATCTTCGCTTTCATTCCAGGTACGGCCAATAATATCACGTTACGCAATGCCCCCCCCCCCCAACTTTTTTTGATGTCACATTGCACAACGTTCCCCGGTAACTGCGCCGCCCCCTTCATGCCGGGAATTAGACCAGCATCCACGCGTTTAGCTAGCTGCGCAGCTATTCAGTCACCGCAGGCTTTATTAACAACGACGGTAACGCATTGGTATCCCGGCGACAAGAAAAGGCGGCACCACGTAATCACCAGGCACCTCGACAAAAGATAAGATTTATAAGAAACAGCCAATCACCGAGCAGGCCAGAAGTTATAGCGAAATACTGGCGCGACATTTCGATGCGTACGCATAGAGAAAGTGCCAATTGTTGAAAAAAAAAAAAAAACGGAGCGTTCAATTACGCGCGCGATGCCGCGAAAGACGCTCTACGTTGCGATCACGCGGCTTATGCGCACTGGAGAAACTTTTTTTTTTCGCCCTCGGCAGGAGCAGCTCGTCAACGCAATCTTACGAGCGCAATTTGTCAAAATGGTTGATTGGGCGAGTTGGTGATATATGACTAATTATGAAATGGAAGCGCACAACGTAGAAGCAGACGGAAAGACAGGGACAAGCGCTATCCCTATAGCGCTTGTCCCTGTCTTTCCGTCTGCTTCTACGTTGTGTGCTTCCATTTCATAATTACTTACGAGCGCCTCGTGCGCACAGGCTTTATTCGAAAAAAAAAAAAAAAACAAACGAGTGATCGATTGTTTCCATCCGCTATGCATACACACACGAGCTCATGGTTCGCGACGGAACACCCCGACAGGAGGCATTTGTTCCCACGTGGCGACAAGAACCGAGAATAGACGGTGTCAGAACGTGGCAAAGAAAAAAAAATAAAGAGAGAGAGCCATGTCGGAAATTCGGAATACAGGAATAGTTTAAAGCCACAAAACATTCGAATAGTTCACGGCTCGAAGATCTTGCCGGACTGACCACGTGGAGTCCACAGACCGACTACGACTGCGGGCCGGGCGGCTCGCCACACTAATGAAACCAATAAGAATAAAAGCAACGAAGAAAAGGTGTGTCTGTGCAGGTTGTGTTCCGTCGCAATGTTCCGTTAATATGTTACTAACGTCCACTGTTTGTGAGAATGAATTTCTCTAAACAAGAGCTTCTGAAATGCCAGGCCAAGGAGCTATATGGGCGGCCGTATCATGTCGCCGACAACGTAGCAAACAAAAAAGAATTTTTTGAAGAGCACCTCTTCAAAGTTTCGGTGACATTGCTGAAGACATGCGATGTGCGCGAAGGCACACAATAACTACGGCAAATCCAGATGCGAAGACGGCAAAAACGTCCAGGCCAGAAAGTGAATACGCATCGCAGCGCTCCAAATGTCGCCCTTCGCGTGTTTTCTCGGCCTCGCGGCGTTTCTAAACGCACACAAAACGCTATGCGATCCGTCTGCGCCGAAAGCGAACACAATGACAAAAACGAAGAACAGAGAGCGGAAGACCAGATGCGCTTGTTCGCGACTAACGTCTATACGACTCCAAAAGAAAAGCAAAAACGAAACGAAGGCAAAGCAATCGCATTCAACAAAAGACCCCCCCCCCCCCTGCTCTTCTTACCGATCGCGCGTTACACCGGCTGCCAAAACAAGAGTAACGAGCTGCCGCGCGTTCGCCATTTAACGGAGCAAAACAGCAGCGCACAGCGAAGGGCACCGGCAAAATGCAACAGAATAGCGAGAGACGGATCGCGCCGACGATGAACACGACGTGGAAGAGAGAGAGAGAGAAAGAAGCGCGCCACAACAGAGTGCACTGCAAGAAGAGCCACCGGCGACATTCTACACCAAGGCAGAGAGAGAGGTCCACACACGTGCTCGCTTTCACAAGCGTAGGCATCCGACAGACGACGGGAACAGAAGAGCCGTCAAAGCGCGAGAGAGAGGGCGAAATACGCGCGCGCGCGCGAAGAGCGGCGAGCATTATTGGCGGGAGGGAGCGGCCAACACGCGGATCTCCGCGGCACCGACATCTAGAACAATGACAAACAAAAAATAATAAAATACACACACGACCGCCCGTTGCCGCGTGCGAGGCGAAAGGAGGAATTCGCCGACAGCGCCGACGTCGTCAATCGATCATCCTTCTCAAACTTAGCGATAGCGCGGTTTGCGGAGAGACAAAATTCAGCGTGTGCCAACGGTTCTTCTCACGTGCAGGTATAGGAACGGGAACGTACAAACAAATGCGGCAAGTCGAATGCGACTCGTCCTTGGGATATTCGTAGCAAACGCATTCCACCAGTAGACGTGAACGAGCAGAGCCCTTCACTTCGAGTGGACATAAAGCCTTGCTAGAAAAGAAAAAAAGTTCATCGCCGTCCAAGCATTTCTCCATTCTTTCGAGGTCCACCTGTTTTGCAATTTCAATACTCCCCCCTATATCCTCTCGCGAAGGCACGGCAGAAACGCTGCTAAAATGCCACCGCGGTAGAAGTTTCGGAAAAAATTCCCGCGAACTGCGCGTTGAACCGTTGGTTCCAGAAAAATATCGCGTCACAGACCGACGTTAGGCGACGCTTACAGACTACGGCGAGGACCGGTTAACAACGTCAGCGGAAGCATTCACTTCAACGTTACCGATACCATAGTACCATAGCCAAGTTATCAACAAATATCATAGCCAAGTCATCAACACAGATATTGCGATGGTGATTATGATACGCACATTCACACCCTGACAAAAAAATCTGCGGCATCGCAAGAACAGACACTGCCAAACTATTCGCACTATCATTATATCACACGTAAACTTTACTTTTAAGCGCTTTCTGCTGCGTGCTCCCCGCAGTATCACAAAGGGCTTGTGCCAACCCCTGATAACTTGTGCACAAACATGTCGGTACCTTCTTCATGAACAATGACCATCTGACCATCTTTCAGGAGGTTCAGAACTATTTGGCACAGAGGAGTGACCTACCTAAAGAAAAAAAAAGATATTTACCTTGTAGACCGATTAGAGGCCAACTTTTGTGGACTATCTCGTTGAACGCTTCATTGGTTTCTGTTAGTAATTATAAGTATCTTGGAGTTCACATAACTAACCTCAACTAGTCACCTCATAATGAATACCTTATTAACAAGGCTAACCACACGCTTGGCTATTTACGACGTAACTTTTTTAACGTTACAGATGGCTTAAAACTGCAGCTTTCTAAAACACTAATACACTCTAAGCTAGAATATGCTACAGCCGTGTGGGACCCCGCCTATAGTGATCTGGTAACTTCTCTTGAACTTGTTCAGAATGACTCCGTTCGTTTTATATGGTCTAAATGTAACAGAACCGCGAGCATTTCAACCGTGAAAACTTCCCTTGCACTCCCTTTCTTAACATCACGCAGAAAAGTCTCCCGTTTAACACTATTTCACAAGATATACCATCGCGCCTTCTTGCATGACCACTTCGCCCACAGCACATATTCCGCCACATTGACGACCATCACAAAGTAGGCATTACTTCATGCAACACAAAAACTCCAATTCATTTTTGCCTTGCACATCAAAGGAGTGAAACAGACTTCCCGGTGACATTGTTGCTATTAGAGAAAACTTCTTCCGTGATTCATTAGCTAACATTGTACATTTAATAGATTTATTTTTACGATCTAACCGTAATCACTGCTTCTTGTTCATTTAATTTATTTTTGTAAATAAGCCCCCCTCTTTGTAAAGCAATTTGGCTTCAAGGGTAAAATAAATAAAATTAAAAAAACATATTGCATTTTCCCTTGCATTAGCAGCGCGGCACTGCAGGTACCTTTACAGGCAAAAAAAAAAACGTATCGCATAACATATATAGGCAGCATTGTCGAAGTCACATAGGCGAGATCACTCCCGTTATGAGAAGCAATGTGTCAACACCAGCAGGTTTCCGTTTTATCAGCAAACAGGCAGGAGGCAATTAGACCGGCAGTTACACCATCACGGTGGTGATGCTCGAAATAGACGCCCCGACACCGGCCGGTGAACGCGCTCAATGCAGTTGCCGACAACGGAGAGCGCACCAAAAAACTGAGAAGAACGTACGTAACAGTGGATTAATTCAAACTAAAAGACAACAACTCAAGGCAAAGTATAGGGGATGTTGTGAGTAGTAAATGTAATGTAACAGTGAAGGAAGAAGAATGGACGAAAAAACATCACTTGCCGTGGGCAAGAGACCCAGCCTGCGACATTCGAATAGCGCGTCCGATGAGCACCGGCCACCGCCCCGTCCTCTTTGTATGCGAACGGTATATATTCGAGTGTTATTCAGCGCCGCTAATAGCCAGGATGGCGAGGTGTGTAACTCTCTTTCTCTGCCTGCTGCCGTCACGAAGCGCGGGAAAAAGATGGGGGGGAAGGGGGGGAATCGTACACGACCACGCACTACCCCCGAAATGGTCTCGAGAGAGAGCAGAGAACGTCAAAGCTAAAAACGCGCCAAAAGAACCATCAACTTCGATTGAATGATATGTGGGGTTTAACGTCCCAGAACCACCATATGATTGAGAGACGCAGTAGTGGAGGGCTACGGAAATTTGGACCACCTGGGGTTCTTTAACGTGCGCCCAAATCTGAGCACACGGGCCTACAACATTTCCGCCTTCATCGGAAATGCAGCCGGGATTCAAACCCGCGACCTGCGGGTCAGCAGCCGAGTACCTTAGCCACAACACCAACCATCAACTTCGTCGCGTTACGAAATGTACAGAATTATTTCCACAAACAAGAGTGAAACGGTTCTCGTAATCAAAACAAACATAAACGCGACACAAATTAATAGGGACAACGTACGAGGATTCCCCCTGCGACGGCGCAACAACGTGTTTTTTTTTTTTTTTCGTCACCTAGTTCAGCGTTCCGAACAGGAACGAACAACACGAGCGTGCTCGTCATGCGAGAAACAGTCGTTAGTGAAGCGTAATCGGTGATTACGCTTAGCGACACGTCACGGCTGGATGAACACGCGGCGCCGTTTTTTATACTTTATTTCTTCAATCGCACGCTTGGGAGACACCCCGTTATCAAAGGCCGCGGGATGTCACCGACTCGTGCAGATAAACACACAGAAAACGACGCTTCCTGTCGCGTGCACAAACCAGACGGCATCGACACAGCATCGCTATCAAAACCATGCAATGACGCATTCGCATCATTTCGTCATCTGACGGTGTGTATAAACGTAACATGCCCAGGACGGCGTGCTCAAACGCACTCATATTCACAACACGTCTGGTCTTTCCCCCCCCCCTTTTTTTTTTGTCTGGACAGGGAAGTGTTCACGTGCTGTTCTCGTTAACGGGGTTTTACGTGCGAAAACCCTGGTGGCAGTAAGAGGCACTGTCGTTGTCGGCGGAATCCGTATTCTTGGCCACCAGGGGTTATTTTTCTCTTGCACCTAGATCTAAGGACGTTGATGTTCAGAACGGGGGTATTGCTGGTCGGGTAGGCAATGCATCCTGCACAACACAGGCGAAGGTAATGAACGTTCGCGCTGTTCCCGTGTCTCATTGGAGCTGCCTTCTTTAAGGTGCGAGGGTGTTGTCGCATTCCATTCACATCAAAATGCGGTGCCTTTGGCCGAAAATATACATACATAGCGCACAACACCAACCTAACATGAGCGTAGCAATTCACTTCCCAAGCTATTTTGGCGGATTTCTCGCGCACCACAAAAACGCGTCCTATATTATACGAGTTGAACACCTGTGTGTAAAAATGTTAGCGGCGATACTTAAAGAAAGTACAAAAATAAAAGAACACTGACTTATATAACATCAACACTGTTTTCACTAAGTATTATTGTAATCCCCACGTCAACCCCTATTTGTTTAGGATGGCATTATCGGTATACAGTAAAAACAGTTAAAGCGAGATCATGAAAATCAGTGCTCGCTTAAAGAGCCGTCATGGATAAGCTGTCACGGTGAACAAGAAGCGAGGACGAAGACAATCGAACACCTCCCAGCGATCGCTATATGTGATTATTTTTTTAAGGGAGCAAATGTATAGTTCCAATTGACATTATTGCTTCTCTCTGCGATATTGTGTTGTTAATGGACGTATCACCACGTTATGTGTAAGTACATGAAAAACTCCCTCCAAAGACTCCGTCTAAGGTAACCTGCGTGACTAACCTGGACGTGTTGGACACTTTAACCCACCAGGTATACTATTAACACGTATTCTTTGACACGCCAGAAATCGTATGCGTACACAGCAATCGATTCAGATTACCCCCCTCCCTCGTGTACTGTACTAAGGCAATATAAGGCGGTAGAGCCCACTTTTTAAAAACCACAAGATACACACAAAAGAAGAACGAGCGAAGTCCTCGTCCCTCTATCGCGTGTCTCTAGTGGTTTTCGGCGCGCTGTACCGTCCTATATCTTCACTACGGCGTTTCTCATAAGCATGTCGTAGTTTCGGGACGCAAGACTCCCAGATATCATGTTTCGAAAAGGAACGACGTTTCCGTAGAGCGGGGGAGAGCGAGAGCTCGATCGTTTTCCTGGGATACCTCGATGAAGCGAGCCCCCTTTCACCTTCTTTTGTCTTCCCGCCAGAAACACATCCCGGCTGCACCGCATCATTTCTCTCTATTTTTCTTTTTCGCGGTGTCGACACGAGCCGGTCGACGGAAGCAGGCAGGCAGGCGCGCGACGTTTCGACGTCATCGATGACGGCACTCAGCTGCTTGCATCAAACGCACGTGCGGCGACGATGGAAGAAGGTGAAGGGAGGAGGACCGCGCGGCGCACCAAGTCCGCCACACAGCGGCAAATTACCAATGAAGAATGGCAGAAGACACGGCAGGCGGGGTTCGCTCAAATGTCACCGGCATGCATGCGTGTGAAGTCGTCGTTGAGCAGAGAGAAAGAAAGCTAGCACGATTCGCACGAAAGAGTTACATACTGAGGTTACTGCAAGGCGGGGGTGAGAGATTCAACGGTTACATATCTGAACTATTAAAATAGTGTGACCAGCAAAGCAAGCTCGATAACGCTAAGCTATCGAATCCTCGTTTGCATTGAAATGAAAGACCAAGCTCTGAAGAGTCTCGCACATGTACTGGTAGGCGAGGGGGGCACCCTGAATAATTGCACGCTTTTAAAAGAACGAAGAAAATTTTTGAAGGCTCGTTCTTTTTTTTTTTTTTTTTGGCACAACCTTAAAAGAATTACTGAACAAAATTTTTGCAGCGAAGATTTTCAGCCAAATTGAAAGACTGGGCCCTGAAATCGTTAAAAAAAAATCAACCTTCATTCCAGGCAGAAACTGCGGGAAAATAATTAAATGAATGCGCTTTCAATGATTGCCGTGTCCGTGAACTAGAGAAGGTGACGTCACACACATCGGAAACGGGCAAGTCAACAATGCCAGCCTTCGCCCGCGTCTCTCGATTTGCTCGACTCCCACTTCAGTTCCCAAAACGGGTATGAACAGCAACAGCAGCGAACAATACTTCCGGATGGAACAAGTCACCAGCGCTTTTGTGGAAGGGAAGAAGTGGGATGAGAGGAGAGGTGGAAAAAAGGAAGAGGACAAGAACACGCGCATCCTGCATGCTCTTCGGTGACGTCACGGCTCGCCAGCAGCCGCCGCTGACAATCCATGAAAAATACAGCCAACTGATTAAAAAAGCGGGGAATAAGCTCCGTTTATCGTAACAGTGGCATCTTCCGAGTCGAATTTCGAAGTTTCGTCAGTCTTTCGAATTCTTGCGCAGTGTCCTTTAAAAAAAACAAAAAAACCTGCGGAGAAAGCGAAAGACGGTAGAGGGAAAGTTGGCTGTACTGTTTCAAATGTATTGTAATCGTTGTCGATAATTGAAATAATTGACCTACTGTCACAGCTCTACATTACGTATTATTTACTTTTCCTGCCTCATATTCTGAAGTAGTCCTACGTACGTACAGAAATACTGCGAACTGTAGTTGTAGGGTAGCACAAAAAAAAAATGACATTCTCTTGTTTTCCGATCACGCGTCAAATTTTCCCTTTCGTAAAACTGTCGCCAAAAAGAAACAAAACACAAGAACGTGTAACAAACACAACAGAACGCATACTGTAACAGCGCATGCGGCTGACATCAATATTAACAATGATGAAATCCGAACGGCCCAGCGAACGTCCCTGCGACCGGTAGTGGCTCTAAACAATGGAAAGACGCGGGAAATGTCAAACCTGAAAGGAGTATCTTAAGTGGATTTTTTTTTTTTTTGCAATTCAGCGGAGCGGCAGAGGGACAAAAAAAATGCTATTGTGTCGCGTTTGTAGGTATCAAATCTTAAACTGAGGGCCCCATTCACAATAAGCGCTCCGTGTTTCTGCGTCATTATGCTCACCTCGAGAGTGGCACCATTAACTCCGCTCCTTGTATAAAATCTCAAATAAAGTGACGTGCCCAGTCCGTCTCGGTGGTACAGCGTTTCGAAAGGTGTTTGAGTGCAGGTGCGGGGGGCTCTATCCCAGTCGGCATGCGTACATGTGCAATACCAGAGTACGTTATCAACACCAGATGACCGAAGTTTGCATGCCTCAATTGGATTGGATTGGATAAACTTTTATTTGGTCCTCCAAAACACAGATCACTGTGCTGCGGGCAGCTCCCACGTGGGGACTGAGATGCATATATATACTGTTAAAATAAAGTGCCCGCCGATTGCCCAACTATACGACTAAGCGTAGTATCACGCGGGAGTCGCGCTGGTGGCACAAGAGGGTGTTATGATCGAGTGCCACGCGTCTTTACTTCGCACGGCATGGCAGCTTCACCAGAGCCGTTTGGACAACTATCGAAAGACTTTTATGAACGTTAACGTTAGCTGGAAGCGACTTGCATGTGCTGCGGGCGTTTACGTTCGCTTCATCTCGCGAGATGGCTTGCGCTCTCCACCTTGACTTGACTTTGTGGCACACGCCGCAGCTTTAGATAAAGAAGGGCGCCGGCAAGCAAACGCAGCGCTAGGATTTTTCTGCGCTCGGCCGCTTCGGCACACGCGGAAGACGGAATGTGCGCGGAGGACGCTCCGCACAGTAATGCCTAGTTCACACTGAAATATCCGCTTTCTACAGCGACCGAAATTCCCCTGCCGCCGAAACACAGCGTCGTTCGCACTGGACGCGCCCCGCGCCGCCGAATCTGCCATCTACTACGGGGCGAACGCGGGATGGATGCGCTGTCACCCGGTTGTTGTCGCGGCTCGCAAACGCTACTACGCTATCCGGTGGTGTATACTTCAACGATTCTCGTACGCAAGAAAAGACAGTACTGCTTACTTTGCTGGCAAGTGGCTGTCTTGTAATGCACGAAGAGCAGAAAAACCACCGACGCCAGTGGCGTTGGTGGGTTCGTTTTGCTCTGCAAGACCGCAACAAGCTCGGCCACGCCAACAGCAAGCTCGGTCACCTCTTTCACGAAATACGGAGGCGAAGTAGGCACAGAGTAGGTTAAACTCCCGTTGGTTTCAACGTTCAGTTACGTACAGTGCAGCATAACAAGTGAGTAGGGCTTGGCCGCCATTTTTCGAAATTCCTTGACTAGCGCTCCTTTTGGTCCGCGGTGACCGATTCGGCGGCAGACGCCGCAAAAATCGGTCCGAGAGCGATCGGCGCGGAGAGGGCCCTTTCGGCGGATCTCGCTGCCGCCGAACCGGATTCGGAGCACTTTCGGCGGCCGGGATGCTCAGTGTGAACGCGGCCTAAGAATGCGATTCGTCGGCGAACGCGCCGTTTCCGAAAAGCGTACAACGCATGTTCAACTATACCAGTTCGATGTCAATAGCCAAGCATAAGCAACATAAACGCAAGACCTGGATTTATCGAGGGTTCGTTTCTCCTGCTAGACACAACGTAATGAAACCAAGAGAGAATGATTGGTACCAGTCAGGTTTGAGCGACACCAATAGGCACCGCACACCGACCAGAAGGAGCTGCGTTGCTCCCACTGCCCAAACTCAAAGTTTCTGACATTCGCCGTTAGGGACACACAGAAAAGACCCCAATGTTTTCCGGGCACAATCCGCCGACAAATGAAGGGCGCGAGACGCGCGCGTAGCGTTCCATTTACATTGAGGCCGTCGCAAGGTTTCTGTTTTTATCCGCTATAGGCTATGCATTCTGGCGCTGCAGTGCAGACTGCAAAACTCTACCGAACGAATTGAAAGTTGATGAAAAATGAACTTGCCGCCGGTAGAGACCCAACCAACAAACGCCGAAAAACGCGTCCGGCGCTCTACATAAAAAACAGACTACCCTACCGAGAATTCAAACAGAAACGATGTCATACCACTTGTCGGTCTGCCTGACCTGGCCTGGTCTTCCGCAAAGATGTGCCGCAGTACAGCCGCGACTCTTCACTTCGCTCACACCGCAAATTATGATGGAGCAGCGTCCAAGTTCACGCAGTATCCCGCCGGCAACAAACAGGGGGCGCGCGACGGTATCCGCCAGTCGCCCGTCAGGACCAGTGGAGAGAGCCCGCGTAAACCAATAAAAATAACACGAGTTGGACAAGTTCTCAAACACAATGAGGGGCACAACAAAGCCTACAGCCATGTTCCTAGAAGTGGTTCAGTTCGGGGAGTCAAGCGCGTGTTGGACCACGTTATCCCCTTCCCGTCGTCGCCCTTTTTGCTGGTTGTCACACAACCACGTGACAAGAGGTCCTCGTGAAATACTTTTTCGCGAGTGCCACACTTGACTCCGGAAAAAGTCACTGGTAGGACGACAGCTGAACCGGTATCAACCGTGCTACACAGGCGCACGCCTGAACAATGCCGGCGGGGTGGTGGTTTGTATTTTGCAGCCCTCGAAGAATCGGGGGAGGGGGCACGGCGCACCGATAGCGCCAAGACGAATGCAGGCACTGCGCCGTGCTCCCTACCGGGCTGCAGAAATCAGGTGCCTTTTTCCTCTTCTAACTACTACCACCACCACGAATGCCCTCCCCCGCTGCGAGGGCAAGAGCACGGCACGGGGCTCTTCCCGTAGCCTAACGAGCCGTGACTAAAGGCGAGCATGGAATGCGCGGCAGACAAAAAGAGAGGCATCATGAGCATGCGATTACCGCGGCGCGGGTTTTCGAAAGAAGAGGAAGGCGTCGACTCCAATCAGACACCGGCACGTGCCAAGAAAGAAAGTCACCCGACCTCCCCGGTCCACCCAGTGTTCGGACGAGTACGCTGAAAGCTCGGACAGACACTCAGATAGGGTCAGTCACCAACGGCAAGCGCGAGCTCTCCCAAACAGACGGCATTCCTTGACACTGGCTTCAACTGAGCCCTTTCCTGGCAGCGAACAATGCACAGGAGGCTTCTGAGGCCCTGCCTTCCAAACAAGGAAGGTCACCTCGTAAGAACGGGTGCCCCCCACCACCTTTGAAATCCCCGATCCCGGCGTGTGCAGTGCACAAGCCACGTGGTACGGCGGAGGCACCCTAGCGCAAAACAGAGGAACACGTCACAGACTCATTCCTCCCCAGCACCGGCGATGAATCAGCCTTCCGGGTACGCGCCTCTGCAGCTCAGCTCGCGTAGAAACGACACCGCCCGTACTCGACGCCACAGCACCCTTAGAAGCGTAGTATCGGGTGTCCATGCATTCGCTCTTCGGCGGTCTCGGCGCAGAGAAGCACATCGCTGCAAAACAATGGCCCTGCTCGCATAACCGTCTAGAAAAGCTACCGTACGCTGACACAAGCCAAAACACTTCAGGCGTTCCATGCAGCAGAGAAGACTATTTTTCCCCTTGGGTTATCATTTACCGCACATATTTATTGGTAGTTGACGGCCTCTTAAAAAAAAAGCACTTCTCGGTCGAATAGGTAGTATTTGTCTCGGCAGGTTACACCTTTGGAGAGGTTCTTTCCAACAATAGCACGGTGAAACTGCAGCATCAAATAAGCGCGAGAACTTCTGTCGTGTAAGGTGTCCCGACTCGGGGGAATAATTTGCAAGGAACCTAAAATTAAAGCCAACGAATGCAATGGACACAGGAGGCCGCTATGTGCCCGCTCGGTTGTGATCGCACAGAAACCAAGTCCCGCGTTCAAAGAAACTACAGAAAACACGACCAGCGCGCGCCACACCTTCTTTGACCCGTGCCATAACCCCTTACTTAGCTTCCAGCACGTTCCTCGACAAGAGACAAAACATTTACAGCGAGCGACAAATGTCGAACTCCATACGTAGTTCATAAATTTAAAAAAAAAAATTGCAGCGGTCCATTTCAGAGGCAATAAATTCCTTTCATAAATCCATTCAATGGCGACTTGGAAAGGTCTTGCAGAAGCATTTAAAGCCAGAGACATTGGCAAAAAAAAAACATTCCCCTCAACCTCTCAGTACCCCCCCCCCCTCTACATAGAAACAATGCAATGAACTCTTGAACAATGAGATGACAGGTCAATGAATTTATTGCCATATAACCATTGAAGTGATTTTTAGAGGGACACTAGAGAACATAACGATTTTTCCCGTATTAGTAAAGCACAATTTCACAATACCAATAACACCACGACGCTTAGCAAGCGAGCAAACGGGAGAAAAGCAAATGCGAATGGAGAAGCCGAGAGATTGCTGCACCAAACACCATGACGTCATAGATTTTAAAGGTGTCTACTAGCTCGTAAATAGCTTCTAATCGACAAAAGTGAACTACATTGTCCTCTGCGGGTTCCATAGAACAGGCACACGAAGTTTCAGAAAATTTCATTGGGACAAACTCGCGAAAATACAAACTACATTTCAAAAATTGTGCGAAAATTGTGTGCGGAAATTTCTGCGCGAAATTTTAAAAAAAAATGAAACTTCAACCTTGATTTTCTCCGTTACTAATGGACTTGCAATTGTGAAACATATGGCATTAAAGTTCTCAGAGTCCAGTTTGTTAATCCAAACCAAGACATTGTTCTCTGCAGCATCTCTTTAAAATCTACAGTCCCCTACTCAAACGTCAAAGAATCAGTGAACCTCATTATTGATATTCTAAATTATATATCTCGACAACCAAGCGTTTGACAACTGGCGATTTCGATAGTCTCACATGCCACGACGACGATGTGATTACGAGGCCCGCTGCAGTAGTTTTAATCACCTGGGCGTTGTTCTTCAACGTGCAGCTCTATCTAAAGCACACAGGTGTGTCTTGCATTTCACTCCGAGCGAAACATTGCAACCAAACCAGCGAATCGAAACCCAGCAACGCTCACAAAAAGCTTAGGCCTGCTGCAAGTGGAGTTGCTAGTACGTCCATTTTCGATTTCTGCCCCTGAACGAGGCGTTGCCATGCAGCCATATAATGCCACATAAACAGTGCTTTCCGAAATCGCCATTTCGGAATGAAGCCTCACTGCGCGCAGCTCGTATGCCACATTAAATAGGACAGAAGCCAGAAGTTCTCGGGCACCAAATTCGCTCAGCTTATGCAGTCGCTAGGCACGTGCCACAATCACACATGTGTTCTTATTCATGCGAAAATGCAGCTGGACT
>NW_027464905.1:0-10000 GCF_043290135.1 Rhipicephalus microplus
CTCCGCATAAAAAGGGGGACCCCCGCTTTTTGTTCCACGAAATCGCACAAGCTTTTTTCGCATCCACGGTTTGCCACCGCACACCAAAATGCCGATCCGGCTGCCTACTTTAGCCAACAGGTGGAGCCAGGCGCGCCGTACTTGCGCGGCACTTCCCACGTCCACCGAAGTCGGTGCCAAGGACCACTTTCGGCGCCGGAGCCGCGTACGAGCCTACTCGAGGCGGAAGAACGAAGCCAGCAAGGGCCTGGCCGCAAGTGCGTTCAATTGTCGGGACGTCCAAGTCCCTCGTTCTTCCGTGCTTCCTCTTTCGGCAAGTCGTTGCGGCACCTTCCCAAAGCGCGCAGACCCGCTAATCGCGACGAGCGCGACGTGGCCGTGCCGCCTTTCCCTCGGCAGCAAGCAAAACGCCTGGCAACGTCGACGCTCCCCTAACCGCGATCTCGCACCGTGTTTCGTGTGGCGAATTCAAAAGCCGGCCGGCGCTGCTGCAACCATTACGGTCGGTACGCATACGCCGCGGAGGGCGGGACGGTCATCGGAGCGTGCGGTTCCTCCATCGAGTACTGCGCACCTCGGCCGTCGCATCGCCGTGCCATGACCGGCCGCGCGTCAACGCGAACCGGTGCCAGCGAGATCCCTCGCCTGCAAGAACCGACCGGCAGCCTCCGTCACCCGAGGACGCGGAGGCGCTTGCCGCGGACGGCGGGACGGTATGCACTGGTGCACAGCGGACCCGTCACATCGCCAGTTCCCTTGACCGACCGCCGACGCTTGTGCCGTTCCTCTCGTACTTGGCAGTCGCCGCGCGATTGTCGGGTCTCGTTCTTGCACGCTCGAACGGTCGGGAGGGCACTCGGCTGGCGTTTCGGGAACGCGCAGCCTCGCCTTCTACCGACGTAACCACGACTCGCCGTTCGCGCTCCGCCGCTCCTGTTTACAGTACTAGGCGGTCCCGCAGCGGTCGGGTCGCGCATTTCGAGCGCTTCGAGCCACGGTGCAGTGGCGGGTCGAAAGCCGACCTATGAGTGCGTTGCGCCGTTTGTACCCGCGTCCGCCACCTGGCCGACCGTCCAAGGTCGCGGTGTTGGCGTCCGCTGGGCGCAACAATTTGTCACGGGGTGCCGCTCCACATTCAGGCAGCCCCGTGGGGAAAAGCCGACCCCGCGTCCAAACGGGGTCAGCGGCAGAAAGTGTCGGGCGCAGACGCAGCTGAGGCGCTCACCCTTCACAATCCGTTAATGATCCTTCCGCAGGTTCACCTACGGAAACCTTGTTACGACTTTTACTTCCTCTAAATGATCAAGTTTGGTCATCTTTCCAACAGACCGGCGCAACCGAAAGGCCGCGCCGGACATCGGTCCGAAGACCTCACTAAATCATTCAATCGGTAGTAGCGACGGGCGGTGTGTACAAAGGGCAGGGACGTAATCAACGCGAGCTTATGACTCGCGCTTACTGGGAATTCCTCGTTCAAGGGGAACAATTGCAAGCCCCTATCCCAATCACGAAAGAAGTTCCACGGGTTACCCAGTCTTTTCAGACAGGGATAAAGACACGCTGCTTCCTTCAGTGTAGCGCGCGTGCGGCCCCGGACATCTAAGGGCATCACAGACCTGTTATTGCTCTGTTTCGTGCGGCTAGGAGCCGCTTGTCCCTCTAAGAAGGTTGTAAGGTGCTGGGAACCCCGCACCTATTTAATAGGCTAGAGTCTCGTTCGTTATCGGAATTAACCAGACAAATCGCTCCACCAACTAAGAACGGCCATGCACCACCATCCACCGAATCAAGAAAGAGCTCTCAATCTGTCAATCCTCCCAGTGTCCGGGCCGGGTAAGTTTTCCCGTGTTGAGTCAAATTAAGCCGCAGGCTCCACTCCTGGTGGTGCCCTTCCGTCAATTCCTTTAAGTTTCAGCTTTGCAACCATACTTCCCCCGGAACCCAAATACTTTGGTTCCCGGAAGCTGCCCGCCCGAGTCATTTGAGTAACTCAGGCGGATCGCTGGTTGGCATCGTTTATGGTCAGAACTAGGGCGGTATCTGATCGCCTTCGAACCTCTGACTTTCGTTCTTGATCAATGAAAACATTCTTGGCAAATGCTTTCGCAGTAGTTCGTCTTGCGACGGTCCAAGAATTTCACCTCTAGCGCCGCAATACGAATGCCCCCGTCCGTCCCTCTTAATCATTACCTCGTATTCCAAAAACCAACAGAACAGAAACGAGGTCTTGTTCTATTATTCCATGCAAGTTTATTCAGGCGACTCGCCTGCGTTGAGCACTCTAATTTTTTCAAAGTAAAAGCACCGGCCATCTCGAGGCACACAATGAAGTGCACCAAGAAAGAACCGGCATGATGTTCAGTCCGAGCCGTCGCATCGGGTAGATGCACTACTCGTCTGGAACTGAGATCCAACTACGAGCTTTTTAACCGCAGCAGCTTTAGTATACGCTATTGGAGCTGGAATTACCGCGGCTGCTGGCACCAGACTTGCCCTCCAATTGATCCTCGTTAAAGGATTTAGAGTGTACTCATTTCAATTACGGGGCCTCAAAAGAGTCCCGTATTGTTATTTTTCGTCACTACCTCCCCGTGCCGGGAGTGGGTAATTTGCGCGCCTGCTGCCTTCCTTGGATGTGGTAGCCGTTTCTCAGGCTTCCTCTCCGGAATCGAACCCTGATTCTCCGTTACCCGTAACAACCATGGTAAGCAAGTAACCTACCATCGAAAGTTGATAAGGCAGACACTTGAAAGAAACGTCGCCGGCTCGTGGCCATGCGATCAGCACAAAGTTATCCAGAGTCACCACACAATACGGGCCGAAACCCGATCGATCTTGGTCTAATAAAAGCACCCGTTACCCAAAGGGCTCCAGGCTCACTGCATGTATTAGCTCTAGAATTGCCACAGTTATCCAAGTAGGAAGAAACGATCTAAGGAACCATAACTGATTTAATGAGCCATTCGCGGTTTCGCCTTATTTCGGCATGTACTTAGACATGCATGGCTTAATCTTTGAGACAAGCATATGATTACTGGCAGGATCAACCAGGTAATCGTTCGACTGCGCGTCCGTCCTCGCCCTCGGCGGGCCGGACGCAGTCTGTGTGCGGCGGAGGCCACCTTCAGGCGCCCCAACACGCTTATTTTGCACTCCGAGATGACGGCGTTCGAGCTCGCTACGGCACAACCTTCCCGAAAGACGAGTGGGAGCCGTGCGGCAAGAAGCACGTTCATGCTCGCTCTTTTTCGTTGCATCGACTCGGTCGCGCCGTGCGGGTTGCCCAAGCCCGCTGCACTGTCGGTGGACCGGCCGGAACTAGCAACGGAGCCGAGACTGCAAAGCCGCCAGACGACGGGTCACGCCCGCGTCTTCGGCGCTTTCGCATCTGAATCGCCCGAGGACGACACGGAACACACCTCGATATCGTGGTAAAACGGCACCGTCCGACAACCAGCCCCTAACGCATCAAGCGGATGAGGCTGCAGACGACTGCCGTGGATTCCCCTGGAGCAGACCCGAGGACACGCTTGACGAGGCCGAAGCCCGCCGCATATCAGACACCCGGTCGCTTTCGCGTACGCCGCTCACGAGAACCCCCACATAATAGCAGCGATAAGTACCCAGACCTCCTTGGGCCCTAATACGAGCGTACTCGAGAAAATTTCACCGCGGGTGTGCCCCGAAACGTGTGGCATGTTGAGCGTGCCACAAGTCTACGTCGCTCTCAAACCCGCCGAGGTCGTAGAATTTGCGACCCTACTCACGAAATTCCCACCGAGGATACGGCCGCAAACGTACCGCACCTTGGGTAGGCCACGAGTTTGTGCAACACTACGCTGACGGCACAGCACCGAGGTCGTGCGCGCACGCACGGGAAAATTCCGCCGCGGTTTCTGCCGAAAACGTGAGGCACCACGACTCTCCGCAAGTTCGCGTCGACTGCGAAAGACCGAAGTCGTGAACGACGTGTCCGCTACTCGCCGCCGACACGCTGGACACCAAACGTACAACGACTCGACGGCGTCGTAGAGGCCCACGACGCGGTTTTCCTTAACGACGTCTCGGCGTGGCACCGACAGGTTAGAACGGCCGACCAACGTTCCCTGTCCGCCGTTCGGCTCAGTCGAAGGGCTCGGCGACTTCGGCAACGCTGCGAAGCCGCACGGTGACGCACGCCATGTCCCCATTTTTTTTTTTCTTTCTGCGTCTGCCGGGGTGCCCCTATAATAGCAGCGATAAGCACCCAGACCGCCGTGGGTCGCTCGCCCCGGCTGACGTGGTTTTTCGTACTCCTGCGGCGGTCGCCGTCAAGCACGTCCAAATACGCTACTTTCGTGGGCGCATTCACGCTCTTTCGCTTCGCCGGAGTGCCAGCACTCACTCTGCCAAAAACGGCGAACATCCGAGCGGCGGTTCCCACTTTTGCGTCGGCGTCGCAAACCCCGCCCCGGCAGACGAGGTTTGCCGTACTCGTGCGACGGTGGCCGGCGGGCACGTCGAAAGACGCCGATATCGTGCGCGAATTGGCGCACCTTGGCTTCACCGGAGTGCCGCCACTGACTCCTCCAAAAACGGCGAAGATCCGAGCGGCGCTTCCCACTTTCGCATCGGCGTCCCGAACTCCGCCCCGGCTGACGCGGTTTACCGTACTCGTGCGACGGTCGCCGGCGAGCACGTGGAAAGACGCCGATATCGTGCCCGAATCGGCTCCGTTCGGCTTCGCCGGAGTGCCAGCACTGGCTCGGCGAAAGACGACGAACATCCGAGCGACGGTTCTCACTATTGCGTACGCGTCGCAAACCCCGCCCCGGCAGACGCACTTTGCCGTACTCGTGCGACGGTCGCCGGCGAGCACGTAGAAAGACGCCGATATCGTGCCGGAATCGGCCCCGTTTGGCTTCGCCGGAGTGCCAGCACTCACTCGGCCACAAACGGCGAACATCCGAGCGGCGGTTCCCACTTAGCCGTCGGCGTCCCGAACTCCGCCCCGGCAGACGCGGTTGCCGAGCTCGTGCGACTAGCGACCGCGAAGCCGTCTCGCGACGCCGCTTTCGTGCGCGGCTCCCACTGCGACCTGGGTCACCCGAGGTCGACGAGCAAAAAAGAATGTCGAAAAAAATTTTTTTTTTTTTTTGCGTCTGCCGGGGTGCCCCTATAATAGCAGCGATAAGCACCCAGACCGCCATGGGTCGCTCGCCCCGGCTGACGTGGTTTTTCGTTTTCCTGCGGTGGTCGTCGTCAAGCACGTCCAAACACGCCACTTTCGTGGGCGCATTCGCGCTCTTTCGCTTCGCCGGAGTGCCAGCACTCACTCTGCCAAAAACGGCGAACATCCGAGCGGCGGTTCCCACTTTTGCGTCGGCGTCGCAAACCCCGCCCCGGCAGACGAGGTTTGCCGTACTCGTGCGACGGTGGCCGGCGGGCACGTCGAAAGACGCCGATATCGTGCGCGAATTGGCGCACCTTGGCTTCACCGGAGTGCCGCCACTGACTCCTCCAAAAACGGCGAAGATCCGAGCGGCGCTTCCCACTTTCGCATCGGCGTCCCGAACTCCGCCCCGGCTGACGCGGTTTACCGTACTCGTGCGACGGTCGCCGGCGAGCACGTGGAAAGACGCCGATATCGTGCCCGAATCGGCTCCGTTCGGCTTCGCCGGATTGCCAGCACTGGCTCGGCGAAAGACGACGAACATCCGAGCGACGGTTCTCACTATTGCGTACGCGTCGCAAACCCCGCCCCGGCAGACGCACTTTGCCGTACTCGTGCGACGGTCGCCGGCGAGCACGTAGAAAGACGCCGATATCGTGCCGGAATCGGCCCCGTTTGGCTTCGCCGGAGTGCCAGCACTCACTCGGCCACAAACGGCGAACATCCGAGCGGCGGTTCCCACTTAGCCGTCGGCGTCCCGAACTCCGCCCCGGCAGACGCGGTTGCCGAGCTCGTGCGACTAGCGACCGCGAAGCCGTCTCGCGACGCCGCTTTCGTGCGCGGCTCCCACTGCGACCTGGGTCACCCGAGGTCGACGAGCAAAAAAGAATGTCGAAAAAAATTTTTTTTTTTTTTTTTTGCGTCTGCCGGGGTGCCCCTATAATAGCAGCGATAAGCACCCAGACCGCCATGGGTCGCTCGCCCCGGCTGACGTGGTTTTTCGTTTTCCTGCGGTGGTCGTCGTCAAGCACGTCCAAACACGCCACTTTCGTGGGCGCATTCGCGCTCTTTCGCTTCGCCGGAGTGCCAGCACTCACTCTGCCAAAAACGGCGAACATCCTAGTGGCGGTTCCCACTTTTGCGTCGGCGTCGCCAACCCCGCCCCGGCATACGCGGTTTGCCGTACTCGTGCGGCGGTGGCCGGCGGGCACGTCGAAAGACACCGATATCGTGCGCGAGTCGATGCTTCTTGGTCTCGCAGGAGGGCCGCCACTCACTCCTGCAAAAACGGCGAAGATCCGAGCGGCGCTTCCCACTTTTTCGTCGGCGTCGCAAACCTCGCCCCGGCAGACGCGCTTTGCCGTACTCGTGCGACGGTCGCCGGCGAGCACGTCGAAATACGCCGATATCGTGCCCGAATCGGCCCCGTTTCGCTTCGCCGGAGTGCCAGCACTCGCTCGGCCAAAGACGACGAACATCCGAGCGACGGTTCCCACTATTGCGTACGCGTCGCGAACCCCGCCCCGGCAGACGCGGTTTGCCGTACTCGTGCGGCGGTGGCCGGCGGGCACGTCGAAAGACGCCGATATCGTGCACGAATTGGCGCTCCTTGGCTTCACCGGAGTGCCAGCACTCACTCGGCCAAAAACGGCGAACATCCGAGCAGCGGTACCCACTTAGCCGTCGGCATCCCGAACTCCGCGCCGGCTGACGCGGTTGCCGAGCTCGTGCGACTAGCGACCGCGAACGCGTCTCGCGACGCCGCTTTCGTGCGCGGCTCCCATTGCGACCTGGGTTACCCGAGCTCGACCAGCAAAAAAGAAGGTCGAAAATTTTTTTTTTTTTTTCTGCGTCTGCCGGGGTGCCCCTATAATAGCAGCGATAAGCACCCAGACCGCCGTGTGTCGCTCGCCCCGGCTGACGTGGTTTTTCGTACTCCTGCAGCGGTCGCCGTCACGCACGTCCAAATACGCCACTTTCGTGGGCGCATTCGCGCTCTTTCGCGTCGCCGGAGTGCCAGCACTCACTCTGCCAAAAACGGCCAACATCCGAGCGGCGGTTCCCACTTTTGCGTCGGCGTCGTAAACCCCGCCCCGGCAGACGCGGTTTGCCCTACTCGTGCGACGGTCGCCGGCGAGCGCGTCGAAAGACGCCGATATCGTGCGCTAATTGGCGCTCCTTGGCTTCTCCGGAGTGCCGCCACTCACTCCTCCAAAAACGGCGAAGATCCGAGCGGCGTTCTCCACTTTCGCATCGGCGTCCCGAACTCCGCCCGGGCTGACGCGGTTTACCGTACTCGTGCGACGGTCGCCGGCGGGCACGTCGAAAGACGCCGATATCGTGCCGTAATCGGCCCCGTTTGGCTTCGCCCGTGTGCCAGCACTCACTCGGCCAAAAACGGCGAACATCCGAGCAGCGTTTCCCACTTTCGCATCGGCGTCCCGAAGCCCGCCCCGGCAGACGCGGTTTGCCCTACTCGAGCGACGGTCGCCGGCGATCACGTCGAAAGGCGCCGAATTCGTGCACGAATCGATGCTTCTTGGTCTCGCAGGAGGGCCGCCACTCACTCCTGCAAAAACGGCGAAGATCCGAGTTGCGCTTCCCACTTTTTCGTCGGCGTCCCGAACTACGCCCCGGCTGACGCGGTTTACCGTACTCGTGCGACGGTCGCCGGCGGGCACTTCAAAATACGCCGATTTCGTGGGCGCATTCACGCTGTTTCGCTTCCCCGGAGTGCCAACACTCACTCTGCCGAAAGCGGCGATCATCCGAGCGGCGGTTCCCACTTTTGCGTCGGCTTCGCAAACGGCGCCCCGGCAGACGCGCTCGTGCGACGTACTCGTGCGACGGTCGCCGGCGAGCACGTCGAAAGACGCCGATATCGTGCTCGAATCGACCCCGTTTCGCTTCGCCGGAGTGCTGCCAGTCACGGCGCAGAAAACGGCGAACAAGTGTTTTTTTTTTTTTTTTCCTAGAATTTGTGTTATAGAAGGCACATTTGATATCGGACGATAATTTTCAACTTTATCACGCGCACCGATTTTCGTGTAGAGGTTTGCAAGTTTATGGGAATTTCTCCACTTGGAATAATGCGATTTAGTAGTACTACGAGAACTTCATGGATGTACTCAAGGGTACGGGGCAAGTCAGTTACGTCAACACCTGCAGATTTTTTACACTTCAAACTGAAAATTGTTGGTTGTGAGTCCTCGTGTGATATTAAAGGCCGATTCGCTAACACATAGAACAAAGAAAGAAAGGAAGAAAAAACGCCCGCGCTCGCTCAAGAAACCTGGGTTCGCAACAAGTGGCAACAACAAGCAACCGAGCGAGTGCGCCAAAACCCGTGGCGGCCGAACAAACGCGAAGTCCCAACCGCGTCAGCCGGGGCGGCACGGGACAGGAAAAATCACTTCAGCCGGGGCGGCGGGGCACCGAATAAACCTCGTCACCTCGTCGCAGGATAAAAGAGGAAACAAAAAGTCTAAACAGCGTCTGCTGGAGCGAATGCGTAATAAAACAACAACAACAACAAAAAAAAAAACACCCGCGCTCAAGAAGTCTGCAATCACCACAAAAGGCGACTGTGACCGAGCAGCGTCAGCCGGGGCCGTGCGGAAACGGAAAAACCGCGACTACCGGGGCGTCGAGGCACCGAAAAATCCACTTCAGCCGCGGCGAAAAAAAAAAACAAAAAGAAAGACGGAGGGGGGGGGGGGAACCACGTCTGCCGGGGCGAAGGAAAAAAAAAAAACGCGTCTGCCGGGGCGAGCCCGGGTGCGGCACCACCGGGAAAACTGTGGCAAACAGACATGGCGATCGAGTGAGTGGGCCGCCAGCCAGGCTCAGCCAAAAAGTGCAAAGTCCGAACTGCGTCAGCCGGGGCGGCAAAAACCACGTCAGCCGGGGCGGCGCAAAAAACCGCGTCTGCCGGGGCGGCACGAAACCGCGTCAGCCGGGGCGGCGCGAAAACTGCGTCAGCCGGGGCGAAAGAAAAAAAAAAAAAAACGCGTCTGCCGGGGCGAGCCCGGGTGCGGCACCACCGGGAAAACTGTGGCAAACAGACATGGCGATCGAGTGAGTGGGCCGCCAGCCAGGCACAGCCGAAAAGTGCAAAGTCCGAACCGTGTCAGCCGGGGCGGCAAAAAACCGCGTCAGCCGGGGCGGCGCAAAAAACCGCGTCTGCCGGGGCGGCACGAAACCGCGTCAGCCGGGGCGGCGCGAAAACTGCGTCAGCCGGGGCGAGCCCGGGTGCGGCACCACCGGGAAAACTGTGGCAAACAGACATGGCGATCGAGTGAGTGGGCCGCCAGCCAGGCTCAGCCAAAAAGTGCCAAGTCCGAACTGCGTCAGCCGGGGCGGCAAAAAACCGCGTCAGCCGGGGCGGCGCAAAAAACCGCGTCTGCCGGGGCGGCGCGAAAACCGCGTCTGCCGGGGCGGCGCGAAAACTGCGTCAGCCGGGGCGAAAGAAAAAAAAAAACGCGTCTGCCGGGGCGAGCCCGGGTGCGGCACCACCGGGAAAACTGTGGCAAACAGACATGGCGATCGAGTGAGTGGGCCGCCAGCAAGGCTCAGCCAAAAAGTGCTAAGTCCGAACTGCGTCAGCTGGGGCGGCAAAAAACCGCGTCTGCCGGGGCGGCACGAAACCGCGTCAGCCGGGGCGGCGCGAAAACCGCGTCTGCCGGGGCGGCACGAAACCGCGTCAGCCGGGGCGGCGCGAAAACTGCGTCAGCCGGGGCGAGCCCGGGTGCGGCACCACCGGGAAAACTGTGGCAAACAGACATGGCGATCGAGTGAGTGGGCCGCCAGCCAGGCACAGCCGAAAAGTGCTAAGTCCGAACTGCGTCA
>NW_027464905.1:17500-30000 GCF_043290135.1 Rhipicephalus microplus
CGTCTCGTGTAGCGTCGCCCCCGCCCCAACTGGAGTGGCCCAGTTTTTTGAACGGGACGGGAACTGCGAAGCACTTAGACCGACGGCGGACTACGACGAGAACGCCTTAAGCTTCGCCAACGTTTCGCCAACTCGTGCGGGAGACTTTTTCCGCTTCGCGGCAAGTCGTCGCGCCGTGCTCTCCGCATCAACCGCGTACGCAGCGAACCGCAAACGTCGGGCGCAGCCTCCTCACCTCCCTGCGCTTTGCGCGCGAACGTTCCCTGTTCGCGCGGCAAAGCCTGGAGGAGGCACGGCCCCGCAGCGTGTTCGAGCGCCCGGTCTACGGGACACCCTGCTTACTTCGAGGGCAACAAGCGCAACGCAAGGCTGCGATCTCGCGCACTTTGCGCACGGCTGGAGAAGCTTTGCTGGCCGGCTTTCGCTCCTCGTGTTTACCGTGCGTTAAAGTTGCGCGTCCGTGGCTCTCGCAGCTCTTGCGCGCCCGGTCGCAGAGAGGAGTACGCAACCTCGACCGCACTTTCCCTGCAGGCTTCCTTCCGACTCGAAGTCCTGCGGCGGTCTCAACGAGGTGCCACATCCTCAATGCAGTCGGTCGCCCCCGTTTCGGTTGGGCTCTGGCACGACGGTCGCCACCGTCTCGCCCTTGAGTGGCCGCTGTTGGCGCTCGCTGTGAGGTGTTCAGCGTGCTGTCCGTGTTGCCGACGCGGTCAAAACGAGTCGACGGCTCACGTTCCCTTGTGCGCCGAAGGCTCTCTTGATATGTGATCCGACCCTCAGACAGACGAAGCCAAGGGAAGACCCAAGGCCGCAATGTGCGTTCAAAGAATCAGTGCTCAGTGTGTCCTGCAATTCACACCAAGTCTCGCAGCTGGCTGCGTTCTTCATCGACCCGAGAACCGAGTGATCCACCGCTTAGAGTCGTGAAAAAGTGTTTGTTCAATTCCGTACAGTCAAAACCAAACGTTTCTGGCACTCGGCCAAACAGTGGCCAAGAAGGGCGCTTTTCAGCGCACGCTTGGACTCCAAAACTCTGCCGCGCCTTTTTCGGCTGCCGCAAATCGAGCAAACGGTGTGTTTCGGACGGCGTTTCGCTTCCGCTACTTGCGAGTGCTTTCGTGGTCCACCCCTCTATAAATACTCGGGAGGCGTCGAAGCCGGTTCTCCAAGCCGGACCCGTAGGTATCGTTGTGTGCTCGCTCTCATTGGCCCGCCTAACCAGAAAATGCCTGCGGTACACCCATTTGGATAAGAGTGCACGCAGATGCGGGCCTCGACGGCTACACATTTCCTCGGGCGGCCGCCTCCCGGCCTCCGTGGAGCGCGGGATGCACGGTCCCATCGACAAGCCTCTCCCGTTTTTACCGTGGCGTCGCGGTTCACCACGGCGGGCGGGTCGGTCTCCTCCGCATAAAAAGGGGGACCCCCGCTTTTTGTTCCACGAAATCGCACAAGCTTTTTTCGCATCCACGGTTTGCCACCGCACACCAAAATGCCGATCCGGCTGCCTACTTTAGCCAACAGGTGGAGCCAGGCGCGCCGTACTTGCGCGGCACTTCCCACGTCCACCGAAGTCGGTGCCAAGGACCACTTTCGGCGCCGGAGCCGCGTACGAGCCTACTCGAGGCGGAAGAACGAAGCCAGCAAGGGCCTGGCCGCAAGTGCGTTCAATTGTCGGGACGTCCAAGTCCCTCGTTCTTCCGTGCTTCCTCTTTCGGCAAGTCGTTGCGGCACCTTCCCAAAGCGCGCAGACCCGCTAATCGCGACGAGCGCGACGTGGCCGTGCCGCCTTTCCCTCGGCAGCAAGCAAAACGCCTGGCAACGTCGACGCTCCCCTAACCGCGATCTCGCACCGTGTTTCGTGTGGCGAATTCAAAAGCCGGCCGGCGCTGCTGCAACCATTACGGTCGGTACGCATACGCCGCGGAGGGCGGGACGGTCATCGGAGCGTGCGGTTCCTCCATCGAGTACTGCGCACCTCGGCCGTCGCATCGCCGTGCCATGACCGGCCGCGCGTCAACGCGAACCGGTGCCAGCGAGATCCCTCGCCTGCAAGAACCGACCGGCAGCCTCCGTCACCCGAGGACGCGGAGGCGCTTGCCGCGGACGGCGGGACGGTATGCACTGGTGCACAGCGGACCCGTCACATCGCCAGTTCCTTGACCGACCGCCGACGCTTGTGCCGTTCCTCTCGTACTTGGCAGTCGCCGCGCGATTGTCGGGTCTCGTTCTTGCACGCTCGAACGGTCGGGAGGGCACTCGGCTGGCGTTTCGGGAACGCGCAGCCTCGCCTTCTACCGACGTAACCACGACTCGCCGTTCGCGCTCCGCCGCTCCTGTTTACAGTACTAGGCGGTCCCGCAGCGGTCGGGTCGCGCATTTCGAGCGCTTCGAGCCACGGTGCAGTGGCGGGTCGAAAGCCGACCTATGAGTGCGTTGCGCCGTTTGTACCCGCGTCCGCCACCTGGCCGACCGTCCAAGGTCGCGGTGTTGGCGTCCGCTGGGCGCAACAATTTGTCACGGGGTGCCGCTCCACATTCAGGCAGCCCCGTGGGGAAAAGCCGACCCCGCGTCCAAACGGGGTCAGCGGCAGAAAGTGTCGGGCGCAGACGCAGCTGAGGCGCTCACCCTTCACAATCCGTTAATGATCCTTCCGCAGGTTCACCTACGGAAACCTTGTTACGACTTTTACTTCCTCTAAATGATCAAGTTTGGTCATCTTTCCAACAGACCGGCGCAACCGAAAGGCCGCGCCGGACATCGGTCCGAAGACCTCACTAAATCATTCAATCGGTAGTAGCGACGGGCGGTGTGTACAAAGGGCAGGGACGTAATCAACGCGAGCTTATGACTCGCGCTTACTGGGAATTCCTCGTTCAAGGGGAACAATTGCAAGCCCCTATCCCAATCACGAAAGAAGTTCCACGGGTTACCCAGTCTTTTCAGACAGGGATAAAGACACGCTGCTTCCTTCAGTGTAGCGCGCGTGCGGCCCCGGACATCTAAGGGCATCACAGACCTGTTATTGCTCTGTTTCGTGCGGCTAGGAGCCGCTTGTCCCTCTAAGAAGGTTGTAAGGTGCTGGGAACCCCGCACCTATTTAATAGGCTAGAGTCTCGTTCGTTATCGGAATTAACCAGACAAATCGCTCCACCAACTAAGAACGGCCATGCACCACCATCCACCGAATCAAGAAAGAGCTCTCAATCTGTCAATCCTCCCAGTGTCCGGGCCGGGTAAGTTTTCCCGTGTTGAGTCAAATTAAGCCGCAGGCTCCACTCCTGGTGGTGCCCTTCCGTCAATTCCTTTAAGTTTCAGCTTTGCAACCATACTTCCCCCGGAACCCAAATACTTTGGTTTCCCGGAAGCTGCCCGCCGAGTCATTTGAGTAACTCAGGCGGATCGCTGGTTGGCATCGTTTATGGTCAGAACTAGGGCGGTATCTGATCGCCTTCGAACCTCTGACTTTCGTTCTTGATCAATGAAAACATTCTTGGCAAATGCTTTCGCAGTAGTTCGTCTTGCGACGGTCCAAGAATTTCACCTCTAGCGCCGCAATACGAATGCCCCCGTCCGTCCCTCTTAATCATTACCTCGTATTCCAAAAACCAACAGAACAGAAACGAGGTCTTGTTCTATTATTCCATGCAAGTTTATTCAGGCGACTCGCCTGCGTTGAGCACTCTAATTTTTTCAAAGTAAAAGCACCGGCCATCTCGAGGCACACAATGAAGTGCACCAAGAAAGAACCGGCATGATGTTCAGTCCGAGCCGTCGCATCGGGTAGATGCACTACTCGTCTGGAACTGAGATCCAACTACGAGCTTTTTAACCGCAGCAGCTTTAGTATACGCTATTGGAGCTGGAATTACCGCGGCTGCTGGCACCAGACTTGCCCTCCAATTGATCCTCGTTAAAGGATTTAGAGTGTACTCATTTCAATTACGGGGCCTCAAAAGAGTCCCGTATTGTTATTTTTCGTCACTACCTCCCCGTGCCGGGAGTGGGTAATTTGCGCGCCTGCTGCCTTCCTTGGATGTGGTAGCCGTTTCTCAGGCTCCCTCTCCGGAATCGAACCCTGATTCTCCGTTACCCGTAACAACCATGGTAAGCAAGTAACCTACCATCGAAAGTTGATAAGGCAGACACTTGAAAGAAACGTCGCCGGCTCGTGGCCATGCGATCAGCACAAAGTTATCCAGAGTCACCACACAATACGGGCCGAAACCCGATCGATCTTGGTCTAATAAAAGCACCCGTTACCCAAAGGGCTCCAGGCTCACTGCATGTATTAGCTCTAGAATTGCCACAGTTATCCAAGTAGGAAGAAACGATCTAAGGAACCATAACTGATTTAATGAGCCATTCGCGGTTTCGCCTTATTTCGGCATGTACTTAGACATGCATGGCTTAATCTTTGAGACAAGCATATGATTACTGGCAGGATCAACCAGGTAATCGTTCGACTGCGCGTCCGTCCTCGCCCTCGGCGGGCCGGACGCAGTCTGTGTGCGGCGGAGGCCACCTTCAGGCGCCCCAACACGCTTATTTTGCACTCCGAGATGACGGCGTTCGAGCTCGCTACGGCACAACCTTCCCGAAAGACGAGTGGGAGCCGTGCGGCAAGAAGCACGTTCATGCTCGCTCTTTTTCGTTGCATCGACTCGGTCGCGCCGTGCGGGTTGCCCAAGCCCGCTGCACTGTCGGTGGACCGGCCGGAACTAGCAACGGAGCCGAGACTGCAAAGCCGCCAGACGACGGGTCACGCCCGCGTCTTCGGCGCTTTCGCATCTGAATCGCCCGAGGACGACACGGAACACACCTCGATATCGTGGTAAAACGGCACCGTCCGACAACCAGCCCCTAACGCATCAAGCGGATGAGGCTGCAGACGACTGCCGTGGATTCCCCTGGAGCAGACCCGAGGACACGCTTGACGAGGCCGAAGCCCGCCGCATATCAGACACCCGGTCGCTTTCGCGTACGCCGCTCACGAGAACCCCCACATAATAGCAGCGATAAGTACCCAGACCTCCTTGGGCCCTAATACGAGCGTACTCGAGAAAATTTCACCGCGGGTGTGCCCCGAAACGTGTGGCATGTTGAGCGTGCCACAAGTCTACGTCGCTCTCAAACCCGCCGAGGTCGTAGAATTTGCGACCCTACTCACGAAATTCCCACCGAGGATACGGCCGCAAACGTACCGCACCTTGGGTAGGCCACGAGTTTGTGCAACACTACGCTGACGGCACAGCACCGAGGTCGTGCGCGCACGCACGGGAAAATTCCGCCGCGGTTTCTGCCGAAAACGTGAGGCACCACGACTCTCCGCAAGTTCGCGTCGACTGCGAAAGACCGAAGTCGTGAACGACGTGTCCGCTACTCGCCGCCGACACGCTGGACACCAAACGTACAACGACTCGACGGCGTCGTAGAGGCCCACGACGCGGTTTTCCTTAACGACGTCTCGGCGTGGCACCGACAGGTTAGAACGGCCGACCAACGTTCCCTGTCCGCCGTTCGGCTCAGTCGAAGGGCTCGGCGACTTCGGCAACGCTGCGAAGCCGCACGGTGACGCACGCCATGTCCCCATTTTTTTTTTTCTTTCTGCGTCTGCCGGGGTGCCCCTATAATAGCAGCGATAAGCACCCAGACCGCCGTGGGTCGCTCGCCCCGGCTGACGTGGTTTTTCGTACTCCTGCGGCGGTCGCCGTCAAGCACGTCCAAATACGCTACTTTCGTGGGCGCATTCACGCTCTTTCGCTTCGCCGGAGTGCCAGCACTCACTCTGCCAAAAACGGCGAACATCCGAGCGGCGGTTCCCACTTTTGCGTCGGCGTCGCAAACCCCGCCCCGGCAGACGAGGTTTGCCGTACTCGTGCGACGGTGGCCGGCGGGCACGTCGAAAGACGCCGATATCGTGCGCGAATTGGCGCACCTTGGCTTCACCGGAGTGCCGCCACTGACTCCTCCAAAAACGGCGAAGATCCGAGCGGCGCTTCCCACTTTCGCATCGGCGTCCCGAACTCCGCCCCGGCTGACGCGGTTTACCGTACTCGTGCGACGGTCGCCGGCGAGCACGTGGAAAGACGCCGATATCGTGCCCGAATCGGCTCCGTTCGGCTTCGCCGGAGTGCCAGCACTGGCTCGGCGAAAGACGACGAACATCCGAGCGACGGTTCTCACTATTGCGTACGCGTCGCAAACCCCGCCCCGGCAGACGCACTTTGCCGTACTCGTGCGACGGTCGCCGGCGAGCACGTAGAAAGACGCCGATATCGTGCCGGAATCGGCCCCGTTTGGCTTCGCCGGAGTGCCAGCACTCACTCGGCCACAAACGGCGAACATCCGAGCGGCGGTTCCCACTTAGCCGTCGGCGTCCCGAACTCCGCCCCGGCAGACGCGGTTGCCGAGCTCGTGCGACTAGCGACCGCGAAGCCGTCTCGCGACGCCGCTTTCGTGCGCGGCTCCCACTGCGACCTGGGTCACCCGAGGTCGACGAGCAAAAAAGAATGTCGAAAAAAATTTTTTTTTTTTTTGCGTCTGCCGGGGTGCCCCTATAATAGCAGCGATAAGCACCCAGACCGCCATGGGTCGCTCGCCCCGGCTGACGTGGTTTTTCGTTTTCCTGCGGTGGTCGTCGTCAAGCACGTCCAAACACGCCACTTTCGTGGGCGCATTCGCGCTCTTTCGCTTCGCCGGAGTGCCAGCACTCACTCTGCCAAAAACGGCGAACATCCGAGCGGCGGTTCCCACTTTTGCGTCGGCGTCGCAAACCCCGCCCCGGCAGACGAGGTTTGCCGTACTCGTGCGACGGTGGCCGGCGGGCACGTCGAAAGACGCCGATATCGTGCGCGAATTGGCGCACCTTGGCTTCACCGGAGTGCCGCCACTGACTCCTCCAAAAACGGCGAAGATCCGAGCGGCGCTTCCCACTTTCGCATCGGCGTCCCGAACTCCGCCCCGGCTGACGCGGTTTACCGTACTCGTGCGACGGTCGCCGGCGAGCACGTGGAAAGACGCCGATATCGTGCCCGAATCGGCTCCGTTCGGCTTCGCCGGATTGCCAGCACTGGCTCGGCGAAAGACGACGAACATCCGAGCGACGGTTCTCACTATTGCGTACGCGTCGCAAACCCCGCCCCGGCAGACGCACTTTGCCGTACTCGTGCGACGGTCGCCGGCGAGCACGTAGAAAGACGCCGATATCGTGCCGGAATCGGCCCCGTTTGGCTTCGCCGGAGTGCCAGCACTCACTCGGCCACAAACGGCGAACATCCGAGCGGCGGTTCCCACTTAGCCGTCGGCGTCCCGAACTCCGCCCCTGCAGACGCGGTTGCCGAGCTCGTGCGACTAGCGACCGCGAAGCCGTCTCGCGACGCCGCTTTCGTGCGCGGCTCCCACTGCGACCTGGGTCACCCGAGGTCGACGAGCAAAAAAGAATGTCGAAAAAAATTTTTTTTTTTTTTTGCGTCTGCCGGGGTGCCCCTATAATAGCAGCGATAAGCACCCAGACCGCCATGGGTCGCTCGCCCCGGCTGACGTGGTTTTTCGTTTTCCTGCGGTGGTCGTCGTCAAGCACGTCCAAACACGCCACTTTCGTGGGCGCATTCGCGCTCTTTCGCTTCGCCGGAGTGCCAGCACTCACTCTGCCAAAAACGGCGAACATCCGAGCGGCGGTTCCCACTTTTGCGTCGGCGTCGCAAACCCCGCCCCGGCAGACGAGGTTTGCCGTACTCGTGCGACGGTGGCCGGCGGGCACGTCGAAAGACGCCGATATCGTGCGCGAATTGGCGCACCTTGGCTTCACCGGAGTGCCGCCACTGACTCCTCCAAAAACGGCGAAGATCCGAGCGGCGCTTCCCACTTTCGCATCGGCGTCCCGAACTCCGCCCCGGCTGACGCGGTTTACCGTACTCGTGCGACGGTCGCCGGCGAGCACGTGGAAAGACGCCGATATCGTGCCCGAATCGGCTCCGTTCGGCTTCGCCGGATTGCCAGCACTGGCTCGGCGAAAGACGACGAACATCCGAGCGACGGTTCTCACTATTGCGTACGCGTCGCAAACCCCGCCCCGGCAGACGCACTTTGCCGTACTCGTGCGACGGTCGCCGGCGAGCACGTAGAAAGACGCCGATATCGTGCCGGAATCGGCCCCGTTTGGCTTCGCCGGAGTGCCAGCACTCACTCGGCCACAAACGGCGAACATCCGAGCGGCGGTTCCCACTTAGCCGTCGGCGTCCCGAACTCCGCCCCGGCAGACGCGGTTGCCGAGCTCGTGCGACTAGCGACCGCGAAGCCGTCTCGCGACGCCGCTTTCGTGCGCGGCTCCCACTGCGACCTGGGTCACCCGAGGTCGACGAGCAAAAAAGAATGTCGAAAAAAATTTTTTTTTTTTTTTTGCGTCTGCCGGGGTGCCCCTATAATAGCAGCGATAAGCACCCAGACCGCCATGGGTCGCTCGCCCCGGCTGACGTGGTTTTTCGTTTTCCTGCGGTGGTCGTCGTCAAGCACGTCCAAACACGCCACTTTCGTGGGCGCATTCGCGCTCTTTCGCTTCGCCGGAGTGCCAGCACTCACTCTGCCAAAAACGGCGAACATCCTAGTGGCGGTTCCCACTTTTGCGTCGGCGTCGCCAACCCCGCCCCGGCATACGCGGTTTGCCGTACTCGTGCGGCGGTGGCCGGCGGGCACGTCGAAAGACACCGATATCGTGCGCGAGTCGATGCTTCTTGGTCTCGCAGGAGGGCCGCCACTCACTCCTGCAAAAACGGCGAAGATCCGAGCGGCGCTTCCCACTTTTTCGTCGGCGTCGCAAACCTCGCCCCGGCAGACGCGCTTTGCCGTACTCGTGCGACGGTCGCCGGCGAGCACGTCGAAATACGCCGATATCGTGCCCGAATCGGCCCCGTTTCGCTTCGCCGGAGTGCCAGCACTCGCTCGGCCAAAGACGACGAACATCCGAGCGACGGTTCCCACTATTGCGTACGCGTCGCGAACCCCGCCCCGGCAGACGCGGTTTGCCGTACTCGTGCGGCGGTGGCCGGCGGGCACGTCGAAAGACGCCGATATCGTGCACGAATTGGCGCTCCTTGGCTTCACCGGAGTGCCAGCACTCACTCGGCCAAAAACGGCGAACATCCGAGCAGCGGTACCCACTTAGCCGTCGGCATCCCGAACTCCGCGCCGGCTGACGCGGTTGCCGAGCTCGTGCGACTAGCGACCGCGAACGCGTCTCGCGACGCCGCTTTCGTGCGCGGCTCCCATTGCGACCTGGGTTACCCGAGCTCGACCAGCAAAAAAGAAGGTCGAAAATTTTTTTTTTTTTTTCTGCGTCTGCCGGGGTGCCCCTATAATAGCAGCGATAAGCACCCAGACCGCCGTGTGTCGCTCGCCCCGGCTGACGTGGTTTTTCGTACTCCTGCAGCGGTCGCCGTCACGCACGTCCAAATACGCCACTTTCGTGGGCGCATTCGCGCTCTTTCGCGTCGCCGGAGTGCCAGCACTCACTCTGCCAAAAACGGCCAACATCCGAGCGGCGGTTCCCACTTTTGCGTCGGCGTCGTAAACCCCGCCCCGGCAGACGCGGTTTGCCCTACTCGTGCGACGGTCGCCGGCGAGCGCGTCGAAAGACGCCGATATCGTGCGCTAATTGGCGCTCCTTGGCTTCTCCGGAGTGCCGCCACTCACTCCTCCAAAAACGGCGAAGATCCGAGCGGCGTTCTCCACTTTCGCATCGGCGTCCCGAACTCCGCCCGGGCTGACGCGGTTTACCGTACTCGTGCGACGGTCGCCGGCGGGCACGTCGAAAGACGCCGATATCGTGCCGTAATCGGCCCCGTTTGGCTTCGCCCGTGTGCCAGCACTCACTCGGCCAAAAACGGCGAACATCCGAGCAGCGTTTCCCACTTTCGCATCGGCGTCCCGAAGCCCGCCCCGGCAGACGCGGTTTGCCCTACTCGAGCGACGGTCGCCGGCGATCACGTCGAAAGGCGCCGAATTCGTGCACGAATCGATGCTTCTTGGTCTCGCAGGAGGGCCGCCACTCACTCCTGCAAAAACGGCGAAGATCCGAGTTGCGCTTCCCACTTTTTCGTCGGCGTCCCGAACTACGCCCCGGCTGACGCGGTTTACCGTACTCGTGCGACGGTCGCCGGCGGGCACTTCAAAATACGCCGATTTCGTGGGCGCATTCACGCTGTTTCGCTTCCCCGGAGTGCCAACACTCACTCTGCCGAAAGCGGCGATCATCCGAGCGGCGGTTCCCACTTTTGCGTCGGCTTCGCAAACGGCGCCCCGGCAGACGCGCTCGTGCGACGTACTCGTGCGACGGTCGCCGGCGAGCACGTCGAAAGACGCCGATATCGTGCTCGAATCGACCCCGTTTCGCTTCGCCGGAGTGCTGCCAGTCACGGCGCAGAAAACGGCGAACAAGTGTTTTTTTTTTTTTTTTCCTAGAATTTGTGTTATAGAAGGCACATTTGATATCGGACGATAATTTTCAACTTTATCACGCGCACCGATTTTCGTGTAGAGGTTTGCAAGTTTATGGGAATTTCTCCACTTGGAATAATGCGATTTAGTAGTACTACGAGAACTTCATGGATGTACTCAAGGGTACGGGGCAAGTCAGTTACGTCAACACCTGCAGATTTTTTACACTTCAAACTGAAAATTGTTGGTTGTGAGTCCTCGTGTGATATTAAAGGCCGATTCGCTAACACATAGAACAAAGAAAGAAAGGAAGAAAAAACGCCCGCGCTCGCTCAAGAAACCTGGGTTCGCAACAAGTGGCAACAACAAGCAACCGAGCGAGTGCGCCAAAACCCGTGGCGGCCGAACAAACGCGAAGTCCCAACCGCGTCAGCTGGGGCGGCACGGGACAGGAAAAATCACTTCAGCCGGGGCGGCGGGGCACCGAATAAACCTCGTCACCTCGTCGCAGGATAAAAGAGGAAACAAAAAGTCTAAACAGCGTCTGCTGGAGCGAATGCGTAATAAAACAACAACAACAACAAAAAAAAAAAACACCCGCGCTCAAGAAGTCTGCAATCACCACAAAAGGCGACTGTGACCGAGCAGCGTCAGCCGGGGCCGTGCGGAAACGGAAAAACCGCGACTACCGGGGCGTCGAGGCACCGAAAAATCCACTTCAGCCGCGGCGAAAAAAAAAAACAAAAAGAAAGACGGAGGGGGGGGGGGGAACCACGTCTGCCGGGGCGAAGGAAAAAAAAAAACGCGTCTGCCGGGGCGAGCCCGGGTGCGGCACCACCGGGAAAACTGTGGCAAACAGACATGGCGATCGAGTGAGTGGGCCGCCAGCCAGGCTCAGCCAAAAAGTGCAAAGTCCGAACTGCGTCAGCCGGGGCGGCAAAAACCACGTCAGCCGGGGCGGCGCAAAAAACCGCGTCTGCCGGGGCGGCACGAAACCGCGTCAGCCGGGGCGGCGCGAAAACTGCGTCAGCCGGGGCGAAAGAAAAAAAAAAAAACGCGTCTGCCGGGGCGAGCCCGGGTGCGGCACCACCGGGAAAACTGTGGCAAACAGACATGGCGATCGAGTGAGTGGGCCGCCAGCCAGGCACAGCCGAAAAGTGCAAAGTCCGAACCGTGTCAGCCGGGGCGGCAAAAAACCGCGTCAGCCGGGGCGGCGCAAAAAACCGCGTCTGCCGGGGCGGCACGAAACCGCGTCAGCCGGGGCGGCGCGAAAACTGCGTCAGCCGGGGCGAGCCCGGGTGCGGCACCACCGGGAAAACTGTGGCAAACAGACATGGCGATCGAGTGAGTGGGCCGCCAGCCAGGCTCAGCCAAAAAGTGCCAAGTCCGAACTGCGTCAGCCGGGGCGGCAAAAAACCGCGTCAGCCGGGGCGGCGCAAAAAACCGCGTCTGCCGGGGCGGCGCGAAAACCGCGTCTGCCGGGGCGGCGCGAAAACTGCGTCAGCCGGGGCGAAAGAAAAAAAAAAACGCGTCTGCCGGGGCGAGCCCGGGTGCGGCACCACCGGGAAAACTGTGGCAAACAGACATGGCGATCGAGTGAGTGGGCCGCCAGCAAGGCTCAGCCAAAAAGTGCTAAGTCCGAACTGCGTCAGCTGGGGCGGCAAAAAACCGCGTCTGCCGGGGCGGCACGAAACCGCGTCAGCCGGGGCGGCGCGAAAACCGCGTCTGCCGGGGCGGCACGAAACCGCGTCAGCCGGGGCGGCGCGAAAACTGCGTCAGCCGGGGCGAGCCCGGGTGCGGCACCACCGGGAAAACTGTGGCAAACAGACATGGCGATCGAGTGAGTGGGCCGCCAGCCAGGCACAGCCGAAAAGTGCTAAGTCCGAACTGCGTCAGCCGGGGCGGCAAAAACCGCGTCAGCCGGGGCGGCGCGAAAACCGCGTCTGCCGGGGCGGCACGAAACCGCGTCAGCCGGGGCGGCGCGAAAACTGCGTCAGCCGGGGCGAGCCCGGGTGCGGCACCACCGGGAAAACTGTGGCTAACAGACATGGCGATCGAGTGAGTGG